>NC_057799.1:192111018-192116288 GCF_018294505.1 Triticum aestivum
TCTCTCTCACACACACACCCCACACACACACTAAGACTCCATCTCACACACACATGCTCTAGGCGGAGCATTTATTCCTACCACCCTTCATCCAACCTTACCCGTATGATAAACAATCACCTTTATTTACTTGCATAACATGGACAAATTCCACTTTACTTTAGTAGTCAGCAAACTTATCATCTGTACCCTTATAAAAAAAGAGTTGGATGTGATGGTGTGCCTGCCATCTTGTAATACAGACCGTATGATCTATATCTGAGGATAGAAAGCAAACTATGAGAATTTTACAAAACATACCCGCACCTCTCTCCACATCATTATCTCCCGCAACCTCATTGCTCAGCAAATAAAAAAGGAATAAGTCTCTGGAACAATCTAGCATGCATGGTGGCCGCTGCCGCCTGCCGGCGCCGTCCATCCCCATGCCTCCGCCCATTCCGACCACCAGTCACCACCACGCTCCACTCCTCCTCGCCTCGCCTTATCTCTCATCTTTCATTTTTTTGATGACATTCTCGAGATACCAGTTTTCCGATAAAATTCTCGAGATATCATTAGTTTTTACACATGGGATTACTCCTGCATGGGTCAATCACAACAGGTGTTCTGTAAAAAAATGCATATTGATGTTCCATGCAATGCACGAGAATCTTGCTTGTAATTATATAACGCAAATCACGAGTAGGAAGTGACATTTTTTTGACACAATCACGTTAACATGGCCACGTAAATCACTAGCTAAAGTAAATACCATTATACTTATATCCCGATGCAAAAGGTTGAGTACATGTCCGAAGAGTAGAGTCGCACACACGCACTCTGTCTCTCAGAATCTCTCTCTCACACACACACCAATTACGTGACGCCCACTTAAGCAGACACGTATGTTACAATTTGTGCACCCGCGGGTACACGTGATGCTGCGCATTTATTTAAGCCGGAAGGCGAATCCAAACAGTAGCTGCATTCATTCCCCTCCCGCAGCCTCTTCTCTGGTCGCTGTCGCCCGGTAGCCATGGGCCGGCCGAAGGTAACAACACACGCCATACTCCCGCCGGAGCGGCGCTTTAATATGGAAATTTTAGTGGTCATGCATGCATCTTTTTGTGCTAGCACTCCTATATAAGGGTTGATCGGTCGCTTCCCGCGGACGTGCGCGGGCGGTGGAAGAGGAAGGAGAAGGGAAGCAGGCTGTGGAGTAACATTTTTTACCACAATTTCTTAGGAAACTGAGTGCAATAATTGAGTAGTTTTGCAAACTACCAGTACTACACCTGAAACGGTTCAAAACCTATACTCCCTTGCCAGCGCGCGCTTCCCGCGTGAAACGGTCAGTGTCGCCCTGGAGCGTCAGTGCCGTATTAATGCCCGGCCAGAGCGGAGGCGACCTCTCACTGGCGCCGGCTTTGAAGTGGCGTGACGGCCGAGAGAGCGCCGCTTCCCGGTGCACGCGACTGCTCCGCGTCGAGACTGGCCATAGGCCCTGTTTGGATCCATGGGTTAGAGTTAGTTTGAGCTAGTTGGGGCTCAAATAGACCTAAAGTATCCAAGCATGAGGGTTTAAATTGGAGCAAGTTGCACCGAACCCACTAAAAAAAATATCCCACCCAAGAGGTGCTAACTGGAGATAGTTCTCATTGGGACCACTGAAAAATCACTTTTCTCTCTCCATGAAGTGCATTTATTGTCAATCTAACCCTGTCACCCAAACACCTCTTTGGCTACAGTTAGTTCAGGGTTAGTCATGAGTTAGTCTAACCTCTAGCTAAGTTAGAGTATCAAACAGGAGCAGTATAGGACATGCAAGTTGCTCAAAGCATACAGGCAAATTCGTACGTGAAAGGATTTTTTTCTTTTTGAAAACGGAACGTGAAAGGAATTTTTTTAGAATGCTCTTGGCATGTCGCTAACATGTGATAGTTAACCGACCTCAATAGACGGAAGAAACGCCAGCCCGCCGCACTTTGATAGAGACGAGGAGGGAGAAGCGATATAGGCTGCTGGATTACTAGAGATAGGTGTCGCACAGAAGCCAAGAAATATGGTGATAGCGTGGGTTAGCCATGTACTAGTATGATGTTAACTACACTAGGCTGCCGTGTTTCGTACTCTTCCAGTCCACTGTGGAGATGATTGGTTAATTTTATATCGCTGAATAATATTAAATATTATGAGTGCAGACGCTCCACCACGAGGTTCCTTGCTCCTTCTCGGTCGTCCGGAATCTATGTTCTTCCACTCTATTTTTTTTACGTGAGCTTTGTTCATCCGTTTGCCAACACGCGAGACATCTAGCATCAAGGTGCACGTGTTATGCAAGGGTCGTTCCATCTATATGAAGAACACATGGGACTGGAACTACGAGACGGACATGTACCCAGGAGTGGACGTACGAACCTGAGTAATGTAGCGCAGTAAGTGAAGTAGAAAGGCACAAATGGTATGAACATGCGTGGCATATAGGGTGTGTTTGGTTGCGTTCTCGTCTCATCATAGTTGTTCCCTCTTCATGCATGCTCAACTCAACACCCCTCTTCATGCATGCTCTCTTCATGCATGCTTCTAGTGTATTTGTGCTAAACTAGTGTGGACTCATGCACCCTCCATACACTCTACCACACCCCCAAAAGTAGGTCGAGAAGGGAACTCTTGGGCGGCATTTGTCTCTTACTACGTACTACCACTAAATGTTGTACGTGCAATGCACGGTGATGTTATGGAGTACGTGCCTAAGTACTCTACTACTACTATATTAGTTGGAGGCACATATTAACTTTTATATTTGTTTACGTGTATGCCCCGAGACCTTCCAACTAGACGTATCTTTCTCTCCAGGTCGCACTTTGTATCGTTCATACCACTAAGTACTACTACGTCTGGTCTCCGACCCAGAAGTGGAAGAAGTGGAGACGCTCTACCACGCTGTTTTGTTTACGCTGGGCTCTACCACGCTGTTCATGTCCCACTCCTTTCGCTGACGTGTGGGACATCCAGCACGTGCCGTGTTTGGAACCCTTCGTCGTAAGAGTTGAAACGCTAGCATTCATCAGAAATAAAAAATAATTTTAAATCGGCAATGATACTTTTTTGCGAACCAATCAGCAGTGATACTATACCACGTGGTTTCCTTGCTCCTCGATATCGGAAAGAATACTTCCCTTCGCCAACATGTGGGACGTCGACCATCCTGGTCCACTTGCCATGCACACAGAACTCCAAGGGAGAGTCACCCAGGTCGTCTCGCCGCAGTAATAATGACTAATGAGCCATCAAATCACAGGCCCACTTCCCACTTTGAAGTTGCTCGGACGAAGGAACCATCATGACTTCATTGAATTCCGCTTCTTGAAGAAAACTACTGTACCAGCAGTATTGCTAACTACAGTAGTTACTCCAACAGAGGCCTCCTTTCGTTCATAGGATAGGAATATGAAAATCATAGGAAGTGAGATGACATGCATCTCAATTCCTATAGAGAAAGAGATGCCATTTGATGCTTAGGATAGGAATTTTTCCATTTAGTCTAGGCTAATGTGCTGGTAATTTGCTCTAAAAACTACAGTAGTAACTAGTAGTATTGGTACATGCTCGTACTCAGACTAGACACACACACTAACTACTAGTACTACTACTTCTCACATGCTGGCCAGACGCCGTCGTTCTCCTTCCTGGCTTTGTCGGCGACACCCCACTGTGCTTGGATCTCCGCTGACCTCTCCGCAGCAGCGCGTGCGTCCTTTTCTTTCTTGCGGCGGCGGGCCTCTCTTTTCTTGAGTGCTTTCCGACTTTTCCGCTCCCTCTGTGCGGCTTTGGCTGCCTCTTGCTCTGCCGCCCATTCGGCCTTGGCATCTTCAAATTCCTCCCACATAGTTGTGAGGTCGCGAGCGGCGATGAACTCGGCACGGCGGGATGCCATCGCTTCCCTACCATTTTGTGTGCGGTCGTGGGCGGCGAGGAACTCGGCGCGGCGGGATGCCATCGCTGCCTTACCGGTTAGTGTTCGGCGCGGTGGCATGAACGACGCTTGGTGAGAGCTCCGGGGTGGAGTGGCCGGACAACCGTATAGTGCATTGGTTTGTCAAGAGCTCAAGGACAAAAGACGAAGCAAATTTGGATTCCCTTCAATCCTGGTCATTTATTATCGAGTATAATGCATTGGCGGTCATCGAACTTGTCTTGATAGCTCACTTTGGTCATTGTATACGAGATATGGTGATTATACGGTCACTGGCTCAGCGTATAGCTCCGTATTTGTGTGGTTGACCAGTCAAACAGTCCGCATGCGCCTCATTAGCTCATGTTCTTTATCTATCTACGCGGGCCTACCTGTCAATGGAGAAAGAAATACCGTAAAAACCAAAATTATGCGTATGTGGGGAATCAAACCACGGACTCGTCGCTGCAACGCACCCTCGTCAGCCAAATGAAAATGAAATACTTCGCGTCAGACACTCACGCTCACGCTGTCAAAGCATGCTAATGCATGCACGTCGCCCTCTAAATCAAAGTCCTGCTCATGGCGCAACGCAAACGGCGAGCCCATCACCTGCGCGCCCCGGCGGTGCCTGACATTACTGTTTAGACGTTTGATGGAGGCCTACGCGAACGCCGAGCATGTATTTACCTGGCTCAACACCAACGGTCATACTCGGACCGCCTTGCTCATGTATATCGTCCATCACAACGACAATCTATAAAACAGCCTAAGCTAGAGAGGGTACTATGGTAGTATGGTACGGAGTATGTACTATCGTGAGCGACCGATCTTAGTGCCACTGCACACCGAAACCCCTTCCATCGCTAGCGTGCGCTTCCCGCCTGAAACGGTCACCGTCTCTCCAGAATGTCAATGCCGCATTCACCGGACTTAACTGCAGGTGCAATTGCTGTGTCACTGACATGCGGGCCAGATGCCCGTTGGGCCCACATGTCAGTACCCAAACGCATCTGCAGTTAAGTCACTGAAGCAGCGTCCGCATTCACGCCCGACGAACCTACTCCGGCGCCAGTTGTCCATCCGTCTGCCGCGGCTCATTGCCATTCGCCCGCTATATTAACTTGAGCCCCAGCTCCCAGCCATAGCCAAAGACCCACACTTATTCTCCTCTGGTCCCTTCCTTCTGTCGGCACCACTTCAACCATGGCCTCCTGGCGCTCCGAAGCTCTCTTGGACGTACTGTCGCAGGAGCAGACGAGGGACATCGGCGGCTCCGCTCCGGGCGCGCTCCAAAGCTCTCTTCGAAGTACTGTCGCAGGAGCAAACGAAG
>NC_057799.1:192416646-192513589 GCF_018294505.1 Triticum aestivum
TTATTTTGATTGCATGTGATGTTTATCCTTTATGCATCTTATTTTGCTTAGTACGGCGGTAGCATTATAATATGATCCCTCGCTAAATTTCAAGGTACAAGTGTTCTCCCTGAGTATGCACCGTTGCTACAGTTCGTCGTGCCGAGACACCACGTGATGATCGGGTGTGGTAAGCTCTACGTTCACATACAACGGGTGCAAGCCAGTTTTGCACACGCAGAATAATCGGGTTAAACTTGACGAGCCTAGCATATGCAGATATGGCCTCGGAACACTGAGACCGAAAGTTCGAACGTGAATCATATAGTAGATATGATCAACATAGTGATGTTTACCATTGAAAGCTACTCCATCTCACGTGATGATCGGACATGGTTTAGTTGGTATGGATCACGTGATCATTTAGATGACTAGAGGGATGTCTATCTAAGTGGGAGTTCTTAAGTAATATGATTAATTGAACTTTAATTTATCATGAACTTAGTACCTGATAGTATTTTGCATGTCTATGTTGTTGTAGATCAATGGCACGTTCTACCGTTCCCTTGAATTTTAATGTGTTCCTAGAGAAAGCTAAGTTGAAAGATGATGGTAGCAACTACACGGACTGGGTCCGTAACTTGAGGATTATCCTCATTGCTGCACAGAAGAATTACGTCTTGGAAGCACCGCTAGGTGCAAGACCCGCTGCAGGAGCAACTCCAGATGTTATGAACGTCTGGCAGAGCAAAGCTGATGACTACTCGATAGTTCAGTGTGCCATGCTTTACGGCTTAGAATCGGGACTTCAACGACATTTTGAACGTCATGGAGCATATGAGATGTTCCAGGACTTGAAGTTAATATTTCAAGCAAATGCCCGAATTGAGAGATATGAAGTCTCCAATAAGTTCTATAGCTGCAAGATGGAGGAGAATAGTTCTGTCATTCAACATATACTCAGAATGTCTGGGTACCACAACCACTTGACTCAACTGGGAGTTAATCTTCCTGATGATAGTGTCATTGACAGAGTTCTTCAACCACTTCCACCAAGCTACAAAAGCTTTGTGATGAACTATAATATGCAAGGGATTGATAAGACAATTCCCGAGCTCTTCGCGATACTAAAGGCTGCGGAGGTAGAAATCAAGAAGGAGCATCAAGAGTTGATGGTTAACAAGACCACTAGTTTCAAGAAGAAGGGCAAAGGGAAGAAGGGGAACTTCAAGAAGAACGGCAAGCAAGTTGCTTCTCAAGTGAAGAAGCCCAAGTCTGGACCTAAGCCTGAGACTGAGTGCTTCTACTACAAAGGCACTGGTCACTGGAAGCGGAATTGCCCCAAGTATTTGGCGGATAAGAAGGATGGCAAAGCAAAAGGTATATTTGATATACAGGTTATTGATGTGTACCTTACTAATGCTCGTAGTAGCGCCTGGGTATTTGATACTGGTTCTGTTGCTCAAATTTGCAACTCGAAACAGGGGCTACGGATTAAACGAAGATTGGCTAAGGACGAGGTGAAAATGCGCATGGGAAATGGTTCCAAAGTCGATATGATCGCGGTCGGCATGCTAACTCTACATCTACCGTCGGGATTAGTTTTAGACCTGAATAATTGTTATTTGGTGCCAGCGTTAAGCATGAACATTATATCTGGATCTTGTTTGATGTGAGACGGTTATTCATTTAAATCAGAGAATAATGGTTGTTCTATTTATATGAGTAGTATCTTTCATGGTCATGCACCCTTGATGAGTGGTCTATTTTTGTTGAATCTTGATTGTAGTGATACACATATTCATAATATTGAAGCCAAAAGATGCAAGGTTAATAATGATAGTGCAACTTATTTGTGGCACTGCCGTTTAGGTCATATTGGTGTAAAGAGCATGAAGAAACTCCATGCTGATGGGCTTTTGGAATCACTTGATTATGAATCACTTGATGCTTGCGAACCATGCCTCATGGGCAAGATAACTAAGACTCCGTTCTCCGGAACAATGGAGCAAGCAACTGACTTGTTGGAAATAATACGTACTAATGTATGTGGTCCGATGAGTGTTGAGGCTCGCGGCGGGTATCGTAATTTTCAAACCTACATAGATGATTTGAGCAGATATGGGTATATCTACTTAATGAAACATAAGTCTGAAACATTTGAAAAGTTCAAAGAATTTCAGAGTGAAGTAGAAAATCATCGTAACAAGAAAATAAAGTTTCTGCAATCTGATCATGGAGGTGAATATTTGAGTTATGAGTTTGGTCTTAATTTGAAACAATGTGGAATAGTTTTGCAACTCATGCCACCTGGAACACCACAACATAATGGTGTGTCCGAACGTCGTAATCGTACTTTATTAGACATGGTGCGATCTATGATGTCTCTTACTGATTTACCGCTATCGTTTTGGGGTTATGCTTTAGAGACGGCTGCATTCCCGTTAAATAGGGCACCATCTAAATCCGTTGAGATGACACCATATGAACTGTGGTTTGGCAAGAAACCCAAGTTGTCATTTCTTAAAGTTTGGGGCTGCGATGCATATGTGAAAAAGCTTCAACCTAATATGCTCGAACCCAAATCGGAGAAATGTGTCTTCATATGATAGTCAAAGGAAATAGTTGGGTACACATTCTATCACAGATCCGAAGGCAAGATATTCGTTGCTAAGAATGGATCCTTTCTAGAGAAGGAGTTTCTCTCGAAAGAAGTGAGTGGGAGGAAAGTATAACTTGATGAGGTAGTTGTACCTGCTCCCGAATTGGAAAGTAGTACATCACAGAAATCAGTTCAAGTGATTCCTATACCAATCAGTGAGGAAGCTGATGATGATGATCATGAAACTTTAGATCAAGTTACTACTGAACCTCGTAGGTCAACTAGAGTAAGATCCGTACCAGAGTGGTACGGTAATCATGTTCTGGAAGTCATGTTACTTGACCATGACGAACATACGAACTATGAGGAAGCGATGATGAGCCCAGATTCCGCGAAATGGCTTGAGGCCATGAAATCTGAGATGGGATCCATGTATGGGAACAAAGTATGGACCTTGGTTGACTTGCCCGATGATCGGCAAGCCATAGAAAATAAATGGATCTTCAAGAAGAAGACTGACGCTGACGGTAATGTTACTGTCTACAAAGCTCGACTTGTTGCGAAAGGTTTTTGACAAGTTCAAGGAGTTGACTACGATGAGACCTTCTCACCCGTAGAGCTGCTTAAGTCAGTCCGAATCATGTTAGCAATTGCCGCATTTTATGATTATGAAATTTGGCAAATGGATGTCAAAACTACATTCCTTAATGGATATCTTAAAGAAGAGTTGTATATGATGCAACCAGAAGGTTTTGTCGATCCTAAATGTGCTAACAAAGTGTGCAAGCTCCGGCGATCCATTTATGGACTGGTGCAAGCCTCTCGGAGTTGGAATATACGCTTTGATAGTGTGATCAAAGCATACGGTTTTATTCAGACTTTTGGAGAAGCCTGTATTTACAGGAAAGTGAGTGGGAGCTCTATAGCATTTCTAATATTATATGTGGATGACATATTGTTGATTGGAAATAATACAAAATTTCTGGATAGCATAAAAGGATACTTGAATAAGAATTTTTCAATGAAAGACCTCAGTGAAGCTGCTTATATATTGGGCATCAAGATCTATAGAGATAGATCAAGACGCTTAATTGGACTTTCACAAAGCACATACTTGATAAAGTTTTGAAGAAGTTCAAAATGGATCAGTCAAAGAAAGGGTTCTTGCCTGTGTTACAAGGTGTGAAGTTGAGTCAGACTCAATGCCCGACCACTGCAGAAGATGAAGAGAAAATGAAAGTCATTCCCTATGCCTCAGCCATAGGTTCTATCATGTATGCAATGTTGTGTACCAGACCTGATGTGTGCCTTGCTATTAGTTTAGCAGGGTGGTACCAAAGTAATTCAGGAGTGGATCACTGGACATCGGTCAAGAACATCCTGAAATACCTGAAAAGGACTAAGGATATGTTTCTTGTTTATGGAGGTGACAAAGAGCTCGTTGTAAATGGTTACGTCGATGCAAGCTTTGACACTGATCCGGATGACTCTAAGTCACAAACTGGATACGTATTTATATTGAAAGGTGGAGTTGTCAGTTGGTGCAGTTCCAAACAGAGCGTCGTGGCGGGATCTACGTGTGAAGCGGAGTACATAGTTGCTTCGGAAGCAGCAAATGAAGGAGTCTGGATGAAGGAGTTCATATCCGATCTAGGTGTAATACCTAGTGCATCGGGTCCAATGAAAATCTTTTGTGACAATACTGGTGCAATTGCCTTGGCGAAGGAATCCAGATTTCACAAGAGAACCAAACACATCAAGAGACGCTTCAATTCCATCCGCGATCAAGTCAAGGAGGGAGACATAGAGATTTGCAAGTTACATACGGATCTGAATGTTGCAGACCCGTTGACTAAGCCTCTCTCACGAGCAAAACATGATCAGCACCAAGACTACATGGGTGTTAGAATCATTACTATGTAATCTAGATTATTGACTCTAGTGCAAGTGGGAGACTGAAGGAAATATGCCCTAGAGGAAATAATAAAGTTGTTATTTATATTTCCTTATATCATGATAAATGTTTATTATTCATGCTAGAATTGTATTAACCGGAAACTTAGTACATGTGTGAATATATAGACAAACAGAGTGTCCCTAGTATGCCTCTACTTGACTAGCTCGTTAATCAAAGATGGTTAAGTTTCCTGGCCATAGACATGTGTTGTCATTTGATGAACGGGATCACATCATTACAGAATGATGTGATGGACAAGACCCGTTCGTTAGCTTAGGTAATGATCGTTTAGTTTTTCTGCTATTGCTTTCTTCATGACTTATACATGTTCCTCGGACTACATTCGTGTGCGTCGGTCCTAAACAAACGGTTTTTTACCCCTTTCCGTGACGGCATTTGGAACTGTCGCCAAGTGAGTGTGTGCGATAGGGTGTCCTTCCCACATGACCCAGAAATCGTCGGGGATAGGCCCTCCTGGGACCCGGGCTGGGGCTGTGTGCGATCGGGCGAGGCATCGAAACCCAATCATTTCCGTAGGTATGTACATCCCACACGGTGAATCGCAGAAATCATTTCCGTAGGTATGTACATCCCACACGTTGAATCCCAGAAATCATTTCCGTAGGTATGTACATCCCACACGGTAATCCGACAAAATCATTTCTGTAGGTATGTACATCCCACACGGTGAATCCCGGAAAAACATTTCCGTTCGTATGTATATCACACACATTCAATCCAAGGAATAAGTTTCCGTTCTTATGTACATCCCACATAGTCAATCCAGGGAAAACGTTTCCGTTCGGACGTACATCCCACACGGTTTTATGTGTAGGCTCGTGTGTGAAAGGTGTAACTATCACACACGGTCTTCCTTGGTTAACTGTTTGCTTTTATCAACTATAACACACACAATTTGATGAAGAAAACTATGTGGCATTGGGCTATCCATCGCAACCGCTTTTACTGCTAGAACCGTTTGCAAAGGTCCATGACACATTTAGCAGGTTTATTAGTTTACAAATAATAATTCCAGTATTACGCAAATTCACATTTCATATCGAACAACTGTTTGCCAATTTCATACCAGGCACATAAATATATTATAACATCACAGTACGGTAGCTACATGAATACAGCAAAGTACAACACATAGCTAGTTCAACTTCATAACAACAATATATTCATTTCCCTAATCGAGATCATCCAGGCTCGTCTTATCCACCTCTGCTTTCAGTTCAGTAAGAACCCGTTTTGCACGGGCCAACTGGGAAAGTGCCTCCTCCTTCGCCGACACCATCTTAGCAAAGTCTTTAAAAAATCTGAGCTCATTCTCCAGCTTCAACTTTTTATCCCACATCTTGAAATATGCTTCAGCGTTGACAAGACTTTCTCTAAGCCTAGCTGTGTTCACTTCCTCATACATGCTCCAGAGCTTCGTTAGGCACATCTTCAAAGACTGTGGCCACTCTTGACCAACTCGCTCCAAGTAAGAACACTTCCGTTCATCCTATAATATTTAAAACTAGATCATTAACAATTGTAGGGTAAATGGGTTTATAGCAACATAGAAAATCACCAATGCTTATTTTGAAAAACTGAAGAAACATGTTAATTATGACATATCTTCTCAAAAAGATCAATGTGCAAATGCAATAATTGGTACTGAGACAACAACCAAATTCTGGAACATCAGAAGCTATAATTAACTACAACGACGCTACAAGTTCTTACTCATGTACAATAAATAAAAATTGAACATTTTATGAGGAAGGTAAATATAACTGCAACAGCATAGCGACAGTGTTTGGATGACAGCAAATTGATACTAACAGGTGTGTACATGCACAAATTTAGTAACATAGAATTAATGGCACTAGGGCCGTCCACTATGTATGCCAAAACTGGTGTAAAGACAACTGTTGCTACATCTCGCACCGGTGCCCTGAACTAGCGAGCCGATGCAGCGGAAAAAAAATCAGGGACCCGGACTCCCGAGCACGTAGTTGCTCCGATGCCCAATTCTTTCGTGCCATAAAGATTTAGTACTTTACTGCTTGGCTGCTCGGATGTGTGGACCAAAGTTGGCTGCACAAACTACTGAAACTGCCAAATAATTTTCTAATGGCACCACTGATGAGATGGCAACAATTTAAGATACTAGGTACAAACTGTGACACTGTCTTAGGATGCGTTTCGTTGAAGGTGTGGTATGAATGGGTTGGGACCGTGACAATGTCTGAATCACATCTAACAAATGATTTGTAACAAAGGAAGAGGGTCTAACCTTCTTTGCACATGCCAGAAACTTCCTCCCAGTGTCCACAGAATCAAAAGCAAGTAGCTTCACGCATGGAGATTGATGGTGACAACGAGCAGATAGATCTTCAGCCACCCTGCTCCATTTGTTGCCACTGATGGTCTTAGGGAGCTACAAGAGGAAGAAACGACTCAAATTGACCTCCGGGTAAAAATCCTTCATTCCAAGTCATAGCCCGAGAGAGAGAAGAGAGGCATACCCGGGTGGTGAAGTAGTAGTCGCCGGAGGAGGAACCGCTGGAGATGTCTTTGAAGAAGACCATGGCGACCCCGGCGGTAGGATGCGAGACGGCGAGAGCGAGGAAGCGGCTATAGCTTAGCAAGGAAGGAAGGAAGGAGGAAACAGGGGAAATGTGACTTGTGGTGGGGGAGAAAAGGGGTGGGGAAGTGGGTAAGGGGGCGGGGGTAGATATTTTGGCGGTAGGCCAAAATTTTGGAAATGTGGAGGGAAACTTTGCGCGTGGTGCCGCCGGACCATTCACTTTGAACGATTGTGTGCATCGCAAACGATTCTTCTGCTTTACGCGCATGGGATGAGTTTGATAATTCAAATTTTGGTCTCAAGGCATGGGCACATTCACTTTGAACGCGCGCGGTGCCGCCGGACCATTCACTTTGAACGATTGTGTGCATCGCAGACGATTCTTCTGCTTTACGCGCATGGGATGAGTTTGATAATTCAAACTTTGGTGGAAATTTCCCCGGGTACGTCATTGCATAATTTAACATCGCTTGCTAATTTGGGCACACAAAAGAGCGTACAGCAGACAGACCACACTTACTGAATCGAGCAATTTTAGTAATTACACAGAGCCAGTTGACCTAAACATTGCTCTAACAAAAGACCAGCATTAAAAACAAAGCCTAAGTATGCATAATTAAAAATCCGCCGCCGCGCCGGTCTATGCATCGCCGGTGTGAGATGAGACGTCGATGACTTGTCCTGGTGACATGCCACCGTTGGTGGACTCCGCGTCCCCCCTGCTGAAGTCGACCGCGTCCTAGTCCTTGTCCTCGGCGCCGCCCTCAAGGTTGTAGTACTCGTAGTAGTGGCTGTGCCACAGCTCGCGTTGGTACTCCACCGCCAATTCCTCGACGGACAGACTCTTCTCTACCTCGGCCTCGGCCACGCGCAACTCCTCCTCCCGGCGCTCCTCGATCTCCGCCGCCTCCTGCATCTCGGCGACCTCATAAGGAAGCAGGTGCTCCATGGCCACCGCCGCCTTTTCAGACGTGGGTTGCATGCTGGAGTCCGAGGTGGCCTGGAATATCTTGGCATGTGCAGCCTCGATCTTGGCCTGGATGGCCTCGACCCGGGCCAGGGCGACATCAGCGGCACGGATGGCAGCTCGAGCGCTCTCGGCATTTGCAGCCGCTGTCGCAGCAGCAGCTGCAGCCGTCTCGGCTGCTGCTGCTGCTGCCCTGTCGGCTGCCGCAGACGCCCTCTCAGCGGAAGCGGCCGCGCTCAATGCGGATGCGACGGCACTCTCGGCGTAGGCGGCCGCGCTCTCGGCATAGGCGGCCGCGCTCTCGGCGCAGGCGACAACGCTCGGGGGGGACGCGACCATCGTACGGGCCTTCACGAAGCGTCTCGACAGCCTCATCTTTGCAAGAAGGGGGTGCGGGAATGGGGATCGGGATTCGGGGATTCGGGGGTTGCCGGCACTGGAGCAGACGAGCCAGCGAAGCTTAAGGAGGGAGACTTAAATAGACCCAGATATTTTCATCGCAAAAGGTTCCTAGAAAACAACTATGTGTGATGTTGTAGATATTTTTTATTAGCTGTGAAAGATGAATTTGGAATGAAGTGCCAACGAATGGTGTTTTAAATAAACGAGAAATTTTGTAGTACTAATACAATTGTCATGTCAAATTTTGGAAAAATTGAGGGGTCATTTGACCTTCTAAGACATTTAAGTGATTTTCTAGCCATTTAATGACCGTAATTGAAATTTGAACTACATGTACATGCAATAGCTAACCATAACGGTTTGAAAACTCATATTTCATGTACTTGTGTGCGATTTAATTCCATGTGCAGTAAACTGGAAGGAATTTTTAAACATATTGGTCTAACGGCTATGACACAATTAAGCATGGAGTGACATGACATTTTAATTCCAAAAAATTAAAAAAATCAGAAACACATGAAACCTTGGTTGATGTAATGTCATGCCACCAAGATGATGTGGTAAAAAAATTGGCATGTTTGACCAAAGTTTGGACACACACCCCTCACAAACCAGAGCAACTCACTAGAAGGCTCGTGGTTCCGAGAGGGAACAATGCATGTTTGATGACGAACGGGAGGTAGCTTCCTCTTACGGCCTTTCAAATTTTTTTCTACGTCTAACATGCACTACTACAACTGTAATGTTAATTTTTTTGAAAATTCTAAGGGTCATTTGACCTTTTAAAGACATTCAAGTGATTTCTAGCCATTTAATGACCGCAATTCAAATTTTAACTACATCTACATGCAACGCGTAACCGAAACGGTTTGAAAAATCATATTTGTGTACTTGTGTGCGAGTTAATTCCATGTGCAGTAAACTAGAAGGAATTTTCAAACATATTTGTATCATGACATGGACACATATGCATGAATACGTATGCACGGAGTGGCATGGCATTATAATTCCAAAAAAATCAGAAACACATGAAGCCTTGGTTGATGTAATGTCATGCCACCAAGATGATGTGGTAAAGAAATTGGCATGTTTGACGAAAGTTTGGACACACACCCCTCACAAACCGGAGCAACTCGCTAGAAGGTTCGTGGTTCCGAGAGGGAACAATGCATGTTTGATGACGAACGGGAGATAGCTTCCTCTTACGGCCTTCGAATTTTTTCTACGTCTAACATGCACTACTACAACTGTAATGTGAAATTTTAGAAAATTCTAAGGGTCATTTGACCTTTTAAAGACATTTAAGTGATTTTCTAACCATTTATGACCGTTATTCAAATTTGAACTACACCTACATGCAACGCCTAACCAAAACGGTTTGAAAAATCATATTTTTGTGTACTTGTGTGAGTGTTAAAAATCATTAGACGATGTAAATATCTGATGTTCAAAAAAGAAAATGTAAAGATCTGGCAAGACAACCGGCCCCCACACGATTGGCACTCTATCTCGCGGCTCGAGGTTTGGTAGGTGATTGGCGGGGGCATTAATCAGACACGGTTCTGTATTGGAAACCATCAGCTATTATGTTCACACACGGATTTGCTGCGGGAATTGTGTGTAATTCAAACTACAGTACTCGTAAATTCCGGCAACCGGCGTGTGTACTGTCCCCGTCGATCTAGATTCCGGCCGCCGATAAATACTACCTTGCTCACGTCGTCCCGCCTGCATTCTCATCTACATTCTCCCCTCGCTCGCCCTCTCTCTCTCTCTCTCTCTTGAATCTCTGCCATGGCGCCGCCAGTCTGCCCACGCGCCGAAGAGGAGTCGCCGCCCCCCGAGGACGCTCACTCGATTAGCAGCGACGAGGACCCATACGCGCCGCCTGACGAGGTTGCGCCGGACCCCCCAACTTTGGATTGGTTTTGGGCCAGTACAATCTTTGTCTATGGAAGTCACTGCCGCCGGCTGAGAAAGCCAGGCAAGTGGCGTTCAAGAAGGAGATGGCGGAGGAGGAAGCCAGGTACCAGGCGGCCTATGAAGCCCGTGATGCCGCCTCGAAAAAGGAGGCGGCGGAGCTTTGGGGGCGGGCGTGTCGTCGTGCCGAGGAGGTGTACGAAGACGGGTACTTTGCGAGGAAGGTCATAGGTGCTGGGCACCTCGTCGCCGCGTGGAGGTGGGCCGATAAGCTCCAGCGTGCCACCGACGAGGAGCTCCAGTGGGCGCCAACGAAATGGCAAGATCGGCCGCGCGTGTCCACCAGCAAGAGGCAGATCAGTACGTCAAGCGCTGCGAGGCGGAGAAGTTGGAGTACTGCCTCCGCACTGGGAAGACGCCACGCACCAGGGAGTTGCTGGCGAGGGGCTGCCGGAATACTGGCCCCAGGAGGGATTATTAGTTTTAGTATTGTTCGTTTTCAATTTTATGCATTGTACCTAGTAGTTATATATCATCATCATCACGTATATGTGATGATATTTTATATATATATATATATATATATATTCTGTGATGATCTAATGAACAATTAATATATATATATTATGAATTCCATTTTCTATCTATTTTTGTATACTAATTTGAATCTAGCTGTTATCATCCACATATACAGAATGGAAAGCGTATATACACACATTGAAACAGAACATATAAGAATGGAAAATAGAGTAGACACATTGAAACAAAGCAATAAACAGAGCAATACTATGATTGCTGTGAATACAAAGTTATCCACGTCGAAACAACTTTTCAAAATAAAACGCGTCCATGAGACCATGACCAGCAGCCCTTGCCTAGGGTAGCTCTTGGCTCTGCCTGAACTCGTGCAGGCGTTCGTCCAAGCGGTTGACACGCTCGAGGTACATCTAGAGCGCGATCTCGAGCTCCAAGTTGGCTATTTCATCGAAGATCACCAGCTCGAGGATGCGACGGCCATGTTCCTCTACCGCGCCCAGGTGGACACCTGGACCAAGGAGGCGGTCGAGCCTACGGACCAGCGCATTGGCATCCAGCGGGCCGCGGACAAGGCGAACGGTGGCACCCATGCGAACGGCGCGGCGGGCGTCCGGTGCAAGTACGGCGTGGGCAGCATCTGGTGCAAGTACGGTGCTGAGGGCCTCTGCCCACTCCTGGCGACGAATGGGGGTACTGACGGGACGTGTACCCAGCTGCGACGCCGTGTCGACAGCAGGCAAGCGCCAATGGATCCGCTCTTGCTGTGCGGCGCGCCGCGCCTCTCGCTCTGCGGCGCTCCAACGGTCTTGCCGTGCAGCGAGCCATAGCCTACCGGCGCGGACGCGCCTAGCTTGCTCTGCGGCGCGCCATCGATCATGTTGTGCGGCGAGCTGCAACTTGTCGGCGCTGACATGCCTATCTTGATCCGCGGCGCTCAAGCACCATGCGCCAAAGGTCTGCTCAACCCTGGCGATGACGCGCATCATAGCGTCGTCCATCGTGTTGCCGGGGAGCGCCTCGGCCTCGACGGTCCGTGGCGCCTGCTCGTTTTCCTCGTCGACGAGGTTGATGGCAGAGGCGGCACTTTGGTGGGTTGGCATGCTTGGAAAAGGTGGATGTGCTACAGGTTGCGCTTGCCGCCTCCGTGCGTCGCACGCCCCCTATGCGCAATATAGCACGGTGGCGGGAAACAGGTGAGGAAATGGCGGGAAACGGTGGCGTGTTCATAAAACGCCATCAAATAATGGAAACTTAGCAGCGAGCTAGCACAAGAAGTAGATGGTGATCAGATGAACACGGACCACACTAGGGATCCCGTCGGTGGTGAATTCATCAATCCCAAATGGTTAAATACTAGCAAGCATTTGCCCACAACACACACGGCCTATTCCATCACAAATAGGTCGGATGGATCAACAGTATGCCACGTATCGCACATTGTCAAAAAGTAATGCGGTAGACCTTCTTTAACATGTGTTAAAAAATAAAAAAATAAAAAACAAGGACCTCGAGGTTAAATTAGCTGCGGGAATGTGGCATCTCGGTCATTTGACCGAAATGACCCATCCCATCACCTAATTTATCATCGACACAACTTCCCATCCAGTCACCCATCCGATGGCTGCTCCAGCCTGAGCACACTTAACTTGATAGTTTTCTTACATAAGCTACTGGTGGAACAGCTAGTCCTTACTGATAGGAATGCCTCTTCGCATCCTTATGGCGTATCCGGATGACCGCCCGTCCCACAATGGCCAATAGATGTTGTGTAGACAAAGCATATCACATACGTCTTATTAGAAGCAATCGTTTGCGTTATTATTGGTCTTCACACACATTTCTGATTAGAGACTTGTTTGCCGCGTATCACACACATCTTGTTATATTGAACCGTTTTTGTTCTCTTGCCTAATCACAAACAGTTCATCCGAGTGAACCATATGTTGTACATCGCACACACCTTTGATCTGGCTTACCGTTTCTTTTGTGTTGCCTAATCACAAACAGTTCATCGGAGTGAACCATACGCTGTGTATCGCACACGCCTCCATCTGGCTGCCCGTTTCTTTTGTTCCTCCTCATCGCAAACAGTTCATTGAACTGAACCGTATGTCCTTCATCGCACACGCAACTAAAACCTGAACCATGTTTGATGCATCCGTCATCGCAAACGTTTTACACATTTCTGACGGTTTTCATACAGCACCGTTTGCGATTATGGCATCGCACATAGTTTCTCGAAGGGTCTCTGATTGTAGTGTCGCGTTAGCAGCATCCTGCAGTAGTACCATGAGATTATGCAACTCCCGAATACCAGAGGAACACCTTGTGTGCTATCAAACATCACAACGTAAATGGGTGATTATAAAGATGCTCTACAGGTGTCTCCAATGGTATTTGTTGAGTTGGCATAGATCGAGATTAGGATTTGTCACTCCGTGTATCGGAGAGGTATCTCCCGGGCCCTCTGGGTAATGCACATCACTATGAGCCTTGCAAGCAATGTGACTAAAGAGTTAGTTACGGGATGATGCATTACGGAATGAGTAAAGAGACTTGCCGGTAACGAGATTGAACTAGGGAACAACGTATGTTGCTATGCGGTTTGACCAATAAAGATCTTCATAGAATATGTAGGAACCAATATGAGCATCCAGGTTCCGCTATTGGTTATTGGCCAGAGATGTGTCTCGGTCATGTCTACATAGTTCTCGAACCCGTTGGGTCCGCACGCTTAACGTTTGATGACGATTTGTATTATGAGTTATGTGATTTGATGAACCGAAGTTTGTTCGGAGTCCCGGATGAGATCCCGGACATGACGAGGAGTCTCGAAATGGTTGACAGGTGAAGATTCATATATTGGAAGGTTACATTCGGACACCGGAATGGTTCGGGTTGTTTCGGATGAGTTTCGGAGTACCGGGAGGTTACCGGAACCCCCCAGGGAAGTAATGGGCCTTAATGGGCTTTAGTGGAAAGAAGAGGAGGGCCTCAAGGGGTGGCAGCGCCCCCCCCCCCCATGGGCTGGTCCGAATTGGACTAGGAGGGGGCGGCGCCGCCTTCTTTCCTTCTCCCCTCTTCTCCCTTCCCTTCTTTCTCCTAGTTGGAATAGGAAAGGGGGGGCCGAATCCTACTTGGACCGGGAGTCCAAGTAGGACTCCCCCACTTGGCGCGCCCCCTCTAGGGCCGGCCTCCTCTCCTCCCCCCTTTATATACGTGGGAGGGGGCACCCCAAAGACACAACAAGTCTTCTCTTAGCCGTGTGCGGTGCCCCCCTCCACAGTTACACACCTCGGTCATATCGTCGTAGTGCTTAGGCGAAGCCCTGCGTCGGTAACTTCATCATCACCGTCGCCACGCCGTCGTGCTGACCGAACTCTCCCTCGGCCTCAGTTGGATCAAGAGCTTGAGGGACGTCATCGTGCTGAACGTGTGCTGAACACGGAGGTGCCGTACGTTCGGTACTTGGATCGGTTGGATCGCGAAGACGTTCGACTACATCAACTGTGTTACTAAACGCTTCTGCTTTCGGTCTACGAGGGTTCGTGGACACACTCTCCCGTCTCATTGCTATGCATCTCCTAGATAGATCTTGTGTGATCGTAGGTAAAATTTTGAAATACTGCGTTCCCCAACAGGGATGTCAACCTCCTTCATGCTCTTCATCATTGCCATTGACCCATTGTGGTGGTTGTTTGATTGCGGGGCAAATAGGGGGTTGCTTAGCCCTTGGTCGCAGGGCCGCCAAGTTGCACGTATTTCTCTATGTCGGCGATGTGGCAATTTTCTTCTATCCTTCTTCCCAGAACATGTAACTGATTAAGGAGGTCCTCCACCTTTTCATAAGGGGCAACATATTTGGAGAACAATACGCTCAAGAGTGAGGTGTTCCCTATTGCTTGAGGTTGCCTGGAATTGGACCATGTTCTCCCAGGATTTCTTTTTTAGAGGAATGAGTTCTCGTGTGAATGCCTTGGCCTTCCTCTCCATATGTGGTGACTTAGACGCTCGGACACACAGTTCATTTGAACATGATGGGGGTCCAAACTTTCAGGTTGGTTGAGGAAATTATTTTCCAAGGTAAGGAGATTGGTGCACATCAACATGGTTCTACTACCATGCTTGGTATATTTCCTCACATCTTTCTCCCGGCCAAGTCAACTCATTATAAAATCTAACTGGATAATTAGGGCCTTCCTCTTGAAGGGCTCTGACGAGTGCAATGGTGGGCACTGTTTGGTCAGTTGGTGCAGGTCTGCCGATCCAAGTGTTGTGGCGGTTTTTCCATTGAAAACATTGAAATTTTTATTGTCGCCCTCCGTCTTTGTTGGCTTTGGCTTGAGTACATGGACTTGGAGAAGCCATGGGTGGGCACTCCCATGCCTACAACCACTGTGAAAGGGAGCTTTTCATGACTTCGGTTACCGTCTCTGTCCGAGATGGTTTGAAGGCAAGATTACGGACCACCAGGTGGTTAAATGAAAGGGCACCAGCAGAGCTCGTTCCTGAGTCTTTTCACACTATTGAGGCAAAATAATATCTTCGTTTCTAAGGCGATGTAGGACAATAATTGGGTTTGTCCCCTCAGGGGCATTAACATTGCCCCATGAATACATGAATTCATTGACCCCTGGATGTTGATTCAGGTCTTCACTCTCTCCCCTGGGACTCCGGACACCATCACTTGGCGTTGGACGGTGGACGACGTCTATTCGGAGAGCTCTACATATGACATCCAATTCCAAGGCTCCTAGTCGCCGCTCCAGATTTGTCCGGATGCAATTTGGAAGGCCGGTGTGGAGAACAAATGCAGGTTTTTTCATGGTTGCTCATAAGGTGGCGGATCCTTATAATGCGGACAGGTTGCCTGCAAGG
Source organism: Triticum aestivum (assembly GCF_018294505.1). Classification (NCBI taxonomy): domain Eukaryota; kingdom Viridiplantae; phylum Streptophyta; class Magnoliopsida; order Poales; family Poaceae; genus Triticum; species Triticum aestivum. The sequence continues at coordinate 192,432,470 of NC_057799.1, forward strand.
GGATGACCGTGCAACGCGTTGTGTTTGATGTGTGGTAACAACTTCAGATGGTTGATCACCTCATACTTAGGTATAGTTTCGCACACCAGGTGTGGCGTGCTATTGCTACTAGGCACAACCGTCCCTCTGTCTCACCTCCTTCCATGAGAGAGACAACCTCCTTCCCTGAGTGTTGGCACCATATCTATGGCCCTGGTGATCGTCCCTCCAGACATGTGATTGATGGTGTCGTCACTTATACATTCTGTCATATCTAGTGTGAGAGAAATAGGAGGGTGTTCGACAACAAGTATCGTGTTTTTGCTGCAGTAGTAGGCATGATAAAAAAGGCAACGGTGGCCCGTGCCCTAGCCTTCGCTAGAGTTGCGAACGATGATCTCTATTAATCTTGTACATGTGTTTTTGTTGGTTTTTTATTGTATTCAAACTATTCTTTCCTTCCAGGCGTGCTGATGCCAGCAACCAGTCCAGCGGCCATGCAACAAACCATGAGTAGAGGGGGAAAAGGATCATAAATGACATCTACGTGGTCAAATGTGGTCAGACCCACGGTGAACCACTTACTCACAATTAAGTTCCAGATGTACATTCCTAAACTTTATAGGGTTCAATTGGCATACCTCAAATACTTTTAGGACCTATAATGCATTTTACTTATAAAGATTATTAGGGAGCGAACTATCCCAGGATGCTCTCTTCGGGTCTAAGCCATTGGTGTCGCATCACGTGCCTATATTTGATCAGGTTTAGTTCCACTCCAAGTGACCCACTAAAGTTTACTAAAGATCAAGAGAAAATTATAGGTAAAACCTTTCTTGATACATCGTTTAGAGAAGTTGCTAATTCTTCTCATCACGATGACAACCTCATTTTATGTTCACTCATGAGAACACATATTTGCATAAAAAGTGCTCAAGTGCAGAAACAATACTAGCACAGAATCTCAGTATCAAACCCATAATGAAAGATTCATAGATGAATATGGATTATGGAATCTAGACTACTAGATTCAAACCAGTTGAACTAATTCTGAATCTATATGATTCAACAACTTTCACTAATCCATACAAGTAAATGGGAATGCGATATCCAGAGAACCCCGGTCATATCCACCTGACATGACCTGAAACTCCTTGGTTATGGCATGCATAACACTGACCTGAAACAAATTAACCAACAAACTCTTAATAGAACTCTACAAATATTCATAGCTAATTCACTATATGGTCATGAAGACGAGGATTAGTACCATTTTCATTTGGTTCTAGAGGGCAGCAGAAATAGTATTTTCTTCCGAATATCTCTTTCACCTCGGCGAAGAACAATGCCACTCTGGAATCACTTGAACTAGGGCTCTCAATCTTTACAGTGAAATTGTAATGGTGGAAAACTTTGTGATGGTATTCCACATTAAAGCACTGGTGACAGAGTTCCTCAATCTGCCAGTCAAGACCCTAAAATGAAATATAAATCTTTATTAGTACAGTTTTCCTGGCCACTTTCTTGTGGTTATAACAGTTAAAATACTCAAAAGTTATATCCAGACCTTGAGATTAGTATTTCTTTCAGCATATTTTTCGAATGCCAACATCACCTCCTTAGTCATCCATTTTTTCCCATTTTGAATAATCTCTTCGTCAGAAACTTCACACCTGTATGCATAGCCAACACAAAATTGCATTTTCTGTTCAAGTAGTAGAACAAGTAGAAACCAGAATATGATGTCATCATGTTCAACGATTGATAAGCTTTTGTGTTTTGGCCCCAACACATATTAAGAAGCACATAAGATCGAAAGGAAAGTAAATTAACTAGATATATGTGTGGTGCGGAGTTGTGAACACCTAAATGTGCTTATAAGGTTGGTATATGTATTGGTTCCTCAGAAATTGTGCGCCTGTCATGGCCCGTGATCCCTCTCATTATCTAAAATAATGAATATTGGGGAAAACAACTATGGTGCATGTAGATGAACCAATAGACATACATGAATATTATCAATATCTTCTGCTATTTTGCTAAATGAGAAACATAGATGATAGATACTTCTTTCTTTTTTCGAGAAAATGCAAAAGCCTTGCGTTTCTTTTCATTGAAAAGGGGGAGGTTCAGTTACAGACATCCTAGGATGTGCGGGTTACAGCAGGTGAATCAATGTACATCCCAGGTTTGGGGCAGCACAAGTCGGAGGCCAGGTGCCCCGGCTGCCGCCCATGAGCGGGCCTCGTCCTGAATGCTATCTGGGAGCGTGTTAAGGGATGGCGTTGCATTGTCGAAGACGCAGCTGTTCCTGTGCTTCCAGACCATCCAAGGCACGAGCAGCGCGACAGATTTCAGGGCCTTGCGAAGGGTCAGCGGCTTGTCTTCCTTGGCATGGTTCCACCAGTCCGTAAGCGACAGTTCCTGTGTTGGGATCGGGGCCGGTATGCGTAGCCAGGCCAGGGTCTCATGCCATGCCTGTCGGGCTAGGGGCATTCCAGCAGTAGATGTCGCATCATCTCCGGCTGCTGGTCACATAGGAGGCAGCGGGGATAATGTTGGAGACCGTGGCGAGCCAGCCTCTCTGCCGTCCAGCAGCGGTCCTGGTTGGCTAACCAGTGGAAGAACTTGACTCGCGGCGGCGCCCAGCACTTCCAGATTAGCTTCCAGGAATGGCAGCCCGTTGATCCATGGAAGGTGGCCGTGTAACAGGACTGCGCGGAATAGGTGCCGCTCGCCGTCCATCTCCAGATCAACCTGTCTGGTGTGGTGGAGAGCTCGGTGCGCTGCATGATCTGCCAGAGCTGTAGATACTGACCAATCTTGTGGAGGCCGAGGTTGTCTTGGATGTCGCGTGCCCAGGAGTTGCCATTGAGTCCATCCGCCACAGTTCTCGTCGTCCGTCGTCGCTTGGGGATGCAGCCGTAGAGGTTAGGCATGAGCTCGCACACGGATTGGCCACCGATCCATCGGTCCTCCCAGAGCAGGGCGGCCTGCCCATTCCCAATGACCGTGACCGTGGATGCCCAGAACAGGGCTCGTTCCGTGGGCGAGAATTGAAGGTCTAGCCCTTGCCATGCTTGCTCCGGGTCCGTTTTGGAGAACCATAACCAGCGTAGTCGCAGGGCGAGACTGACACGCTTGAGGTCTCGCACGCCCAGGCCCCCAAGCTCGATGGGGCGGCAAACTCTGTTCCAGTTCATGTGGCAGTGTCCGACATTGGCAGCGGCACGTCCAGCCCAAAGGAAACCGCGCTGAATCTTCTCGATCTGCTTGAGGGTTTTTCTGGGGGGCGCGAACGCAAGCACTTGGTGCACTGGGATGGCACACAAGACCGACTTGACCAGTGCAAGGCGCCCGGTTTTAGTCATCAGCCAGGCCTTCCAGGTTGGTAGGCGCGCGGCGACCGCATCTACCATGGGTTGTACCTGGGTGGCAGATGGGTGGCGCGTGGACAGGGGGATGCCGAGGTAGGTGATGGGGAGAGTCGCCACCGGGCAGCCAAGGTGCGCGATCATCTCCGTGGCTGCTTGGTCGCCGTGCAAGATGGTGGCGGAGCTCTTGGTGAAGTTCACCTTCAGGCCGGAGGCCCTGCCGAACAAGGCGAGGATCTCCCTGATCACAGTGGTGTCGTCCGCGGTGGCGTGGAAAAAGACCATGACGTCGTCGGCGTAGAGGGAGATCGCCGGGATGTGGCACCGTGGGTATAGTGGCTGCAGGATGCCCAGGCTGTGTGCGCGTCGTAAGAGCTGTCCCAGGGTGTCGACGGCGAGCACGAAGAGCTGCGGGGACATGGAGTCGCCCTGCCGGAGCCCTTGCCGGTGCCATATGGGAGGGCCGGGCTCGCCGTTCAGGAGGATGCGCGTGCTCGCAGAAGACAGGAGGATGGCCCTCCACTCCAAGAATCTGCTCCCGAATCCGTATTGGCGTAAAACCTCAAAGGGGAATGGCCATGACAGGGAATCAAAGGCGCGCGTGAGGTCGAGCATGAGCATGACTCTTGGAGCTCCCAGTTGGTGCAGCAGCTTGAGTGACTGCTTGACAAGGACATAGTTGTCGTGCAAGCTCCTTCCCGAGATGAAAGCATTTTGGTTGCGGCTAACCAGGTTGTCCAGCTTGGCACTGAGGCGGATCGAGAGCACCTTGGCGAAGATTTTGGCCACAAGGTGTATCAGGCAGATTGGCCGGTAGTCGCGCAGCCCCTGGGCGTCGGCTTTCTTTGGCAGCAGCGTCAGCAATGCTTGGTTCAGCTTGTAGAACCCCCTTCCTCGCAAGTCATATAGTTGCTGGAACACGTCAAGGAAATCCTGCCTGATGGTTGTCCAGCATGCGCGTAGAAATTCTGCTGTGAACCCGTCTGGGCCTGGCGCCTTGCGGGCGGGGAGGCGCTTGACAGCCTCCCAAATCTCCTCGGCGCTGAACGACGCATCATGGTCGGCGAGGTCGGTCGGCTCGATGAGCTGTGACAGGTCCAAGGAGTGCTCCCGGGCGGTCGCCGTGCCAAGCAAGGCCTCGAAATGGGCGAAGGCCGCCTTGGCCATGTCAGTGTGGTCCGTGAGCACCCTGTCGTCCACGGCCAGGCTGTAGATGTGGTTCTTCTGCCGACGGAACGAGCACTGCTGGTGGAAAAAACTGATGCTGGCGTCGCCGTCCTTGAGGTTGGCGATGCGGGAGCGTTGCCGGGCGATCGTGCGCTCCATGGATGCGAGCCCAAGGTAGGATATCTTGAGCTGCTTGCGGAGCCAGGCCTCCGGTGGCGAGAGGTTGCGCGATTCCTGGGCTTGGTCGAAGCGCGAGATGAGCTCCCGTGATATCGCCAGCTTGGCCTTGATGTTGCCCGTAGACCTGGATCTCCAGCTAGTGAGGCTAGCCGCCGTTGCCTGTAGCCGGAGCATGAGTCGGTGGAAGGGATCGACGTGATGCGTAGCGCCCCAGGCCGCGGTCACCACATCATGGAATCCGTCCAAGCGTAGCCAGTATTCCTCAAAATGGAACCGTCGGTGTGAGGTGGGCGTGGGCGAGCAGTCCAGCAGCAACGGGGCGTGGTCCGACACCACAGCCGCAAGGCATCGAAGGTGGCATCCGCTGTGCGCGTCCTCCCAATCAGCGGTGCAAAGAATACGGTCGAGCAGCACAAGTGTCGGCGGTGTTTGCTCGTTGGACCATGTGTAGCGGCGCCCGCTGAGGTAGATCTCCTTGAGCGCGGGGTCATTTGTGAGACGGCGAAATTTGCCCATCATGCGCCGGTTGACGGTGCCTGTGTTTTTGTCGTCATCGCGGAGGATGAGATTGAAGTCGCCGCAAACCATCCACGGGTCTGGGCAGGCGGCTTGGATGTCGTGAAGCTCCTGCAGGAATGCAACCTTGTCGGCATCTTCTTGGGGGGGGGGGGGGTATACCACCGTAAGCCACCATGGTGTGCCTGTGGCCGTGGCCACCTTAGCGGTGATCGCGTTAGTGGTGAACATTGGGTCTGTGATGGTCACGGCCCTGCTCTTCCACGCCAGTAAGATGCCGCCCCGCGTGCCATCGGCTGGGAGGTACGTGTAGTCATCGAATTCGGAACCAAGCGTATCCAGGACAATAGCTGAGTAGATCAACTCCATTTTCGTTTCCTAAATGCATACAATGGAGGCTCCGGTTGTGTCCAGCAGCGAACGGATAGCATGTCGGCGAGCCCGCGCGTTCATGCCGCGCACGTTCCAGATATCGATCTTAAGGCCGTGATCCATGGGAGCGGGATCGACGGGTAGGCGCGCCTAGACCGGACTAGCCCTCGCATGCAACGTCGGCGCGTGCCTCGCCGGGCGCAGTCGATGCCATGCAGACTGGGATCTCGCGGTCAACCAGTTTAGCGATGGCTTTGAGGACCGTCGGGGGCAGCGGTGCCGCGAACATGCCGTCATAGGCCTTCATCTCCGCGGCAGTAATCTTCTGGTCTATTCCAATGATCCCGAGGGTGCGCAGGATTTGCACGTGGGAGCGTCGCTCCGCTGTGGGAGGAGCGCTCGGTTGGCAGGTCGTAGCTGCAGACCGTCCCCGGCGAGGGGCGAAGTTGAGAGGTCGGCGCGGCTTCTTCCCCGGGGTCGGCAAGGCGGCGTTGAGGTGCTTCGTGGCGGTGGCCAGGAACTCCCCAAGGGTCCAGGACGTGGGCGTGGTGCGGCCCCGGGATCGCCGCAGCATAATTGGTGGCGACGCGAAACGGCTCGGCGTGCGGCCACTTGGGCCTTGGTTAGCCACGGCGCCAGCGTTTGGGGACAGCGGGTCTTCAGAGGGCCACAATGAAGGTGGTGTAGTCGCGGGCCGCACAAAGATGCTATAAGAGTAACATGTACTTCCTCCGTCCCAGTCAAAAACGTTCTTATATTTTGGGACGGAGGAAGTAGCATACAAGGGTGATAGGATAATTTATAACCCTGCATATTATGAGGGGCCAAGAGGATAATTACTAGCAATGGTCAACAGGCAACCTCGGCAGTCGACCAGTTGCCAGTCAGATCCAGGATCACGCAGTTTGAGCTTCCAATAACCCACTTAAAACAACTTTAGTGGTATGAATCTGCAGTTCCTGTGTTTCAGAACTAAGTGAAAGTTCTTAAAGAGAACCTCATTTTCCATCTGCATGACTATACAAGATACAGTTCCTCATTATAAACGAATATATACACTCAGATCCATATTCATAAATTTTCAATGACACTGCTTAGAGAAAAAGTAAATCAATGCCAGATACCTGCAAGAGAGAGGATGGTAGATGGTTTACCTTGTTTGTCGACGTAGCAAATACTGCCGCGATGGTTCATTCCTCGAAGCTTGTTCTGTTGCCTAAAGGGACTGGGTTTCTGAATCAGTTGGAGAATACAGCCACCCTACGGGAGGCCTCTTACTAAACTAGGAAGGTCGAGCGGTCATATCAGCACGCTCAGCAGCTACATATTGTCGTACTTAGCAGCTAGACCCGAACAATCTACACCGAAAATCATAGCCATCACTTCGCTTATAGTGTCGCATGTATTCTCTTTCAAGCAATCCTCCATTTCTTGCAGTTCCTTGTCCCTGAAGAAAATCATGCCCATATAGTTTACATAATGCAATAAATAAGTCAATGTGCTACTGAACTAGTGAAAGTATTCTGCTGAGGCAAAACCAAGAAAAAAATACTGTAAATGAACATAAATACTTGTTTGTCTGCTTATTTGCTGGTGCTGTTACATCCTACGGCACTATTTTGTGCTTTATGCGTCAATGTCTAAGTAGCTACATAGTGATAGCAATTATTAAACCATAGATTAGAATGTGAATAGTTTAATTCATAGCACGCACATTTGTCGTGCTGCACTTTACTAATGACATGCAGCTCTGCTACTCTTCTTTTCTTTTTGGCTATTTGATCCATGTATAAACAGATTCAGCTCCAACAAAGATAGAGCAGCTGAGCTGAGTGACTCAGCTGTCAGCTCCAACAGAGAGGGGGACTGCGCGACTCAGCTAAGCTTCAGGTGCTAGTGTTGTGTGTGTGTATAAGATATCAAGCCTCAATGCTACTAGTAGTCCTATGTGTGTGTTTGAGAGTGGATGAAGGATACCTCAGGAAGAGGGGGGAGTTGAGTGATTCAATTCCAACACTTGCGATATTAATGCATCTAAAACTTAAAAGTTACAAATAAAAAATACAGCTCAATATATTAACAAACAGCAAAGTTATACGTACAAATCAAAATCTGACTCTTCTTCAGGCTTCTCCACCACAGTTTCCGACTCAGTCTCGCTGCTGCCAGTATCATAACGCACATTGGACCTACAGCAATAAATATCCACACAAGTACTCCCTCCGTTTTAAAATAGATGACTTCACTTTGTACTAACTTTGTACTAAAGTTAGTATAAAGTTGGGTCATCTATTTCGGAACGGAGGGAGTAATGGTTATTCTAATGTTCAGCTGCCTGGCATTTAATTTTATGTAAATAATCTTCAACTACTTATGAAGTTGATGATTGATGATGAATCAAACATATCCAATGATGTGCAAAACATAAGAAAGGGTACTGTGGGTCATAATAAGTATCCATTTCATCAAATCATATCCCTGCTAATACAGAGATAGTTACGACCATACCAATAGGTCGACTGAAGTGTAGGAGGTATGTCATTCAGCGCTTGGGCAGTGGATTCTGACAGATCCACAGTTACAGAGCCCTCACTACTGCTAACCTCGCTAGCATGCTCCTCAACCCTGATCAGAACATAATGTTAGTCAGTAAATATGCAAGTCTCAGAAATTTAAGACATAAGGTTTATTATGCAAGAAGGCAGAAGGTCAGTGTAAATAACAGCCAAAACACATATATATTGAAATTCTGATGGAATAGACAGACATACACAGAAACAAGACAAGACTTCCTTCCCGCTCAAGGCATTATACACAGAAACAAGACAGACATACACAGAAACAAAACAAGACAAGGATTTCGAAATACACAATGTTATGCAATGCATAATGAATCGTTGTTACTTAGTATTGAGCAAGTGAAGATATATCTGCATAGCAAAACAGCCCTTGATTGCTTTAAATGAAAGGCCAGATGTTGTGGCCCTGTGGGTGGTATCACAAGTTACAACCTAGAGCATTATTTTGTGCGTCTATAGGTTTATACTCCGTATTTAATTAACTACATAGTGATAGCAGTTGACCGAACAGCAACAGTTCAATCCACAACATTTGCATTTTGGTGTGTGTTGACATGCTGGTCCATTTCCAGTTTTGGTTAGTCGATCCATATATGCAGTTACTTATGTGCTTTGTGGCTTCTTTCTTATGTTAATACCTTTAAGGCTTGCAAACAAAACAACAACATAGAGCTGGAGATTAAGAAACAGAAAAATCAAGAAACAAATGTTGAGAGGTCGTTCAGGTCGGCCTGATGTTTCTATAAACATGCCACCGACCAGCTTACGCCATTATTGAATAGATGCTAGACCCACTCCACACAGAAGAATTTGACTTGCATAGGTTGAACTACGGTGTGGTCAGAATAATTCCGACAACCAATGATGCTCAGGATTTTATTTTATTTTGGAATGATGTCTCCGTAGATGATTGTCCATCGATGCGGTGGTTGTGGCGTTAGTGTTAGAAGCAAATACGAGTATCTAGGAAGATCTTAAGGAAGTAGAGTCCCTCTTTTACACAGGATGCCTCAGTGCAGCATGTCTGGCCAGAGGATCAGCTTATCTCACATTTAGAAAAAACTTTTGAGAAGCAGAGGTGAATACAGAGCTCCTGGATTATACAAATAGGGATGAGGTGAATTTTTTCCATGCGAATCTTTATCGGGTGTTAATTGTAGCGTCATGATCGATGCAGGAATGCAGGATCAGTGGAAGTTGGGAATTCATTTGTAATTAAGCATTTGATCCGGTTGATAAGCTCGGATCAAATTCAGTTGGCAGAGCAGCTATCTGCTAAAAGCAAAAGCTTGGGAGGTGATACTTTCACTGTGGACGATGTAGGTCCTACAGATCAGCATGAACTTAATTAAGAACAATCCACCATATGGCTCTCATTCTCACACAGGATTGCGTACCCCACAAGAAAAAAGGAATTACTCAAATCATCATAAATTATCAATTAAAGCATAAATTATCAAACCTATACAGTCTAAGACACATCTAGCAAAAACATGCTTGTTCAGTAAACCAGGAATTTCTAGGTAGGTCTATCATTAAGACTCCCTCTCTCCGTAAAACCTCGCATACTTATGCATTGTTAATTTACTCCCTCCATTCCAACGAATATAACCCATACACATTCCAAAATTCAACTTTAACCATAAAAAATGGTATTGATCTAATTTATGGTCAAAGTTCAATTTTGAAATGTGAGCACGTGACATTCATTGGAATGGAGGTAGTATACTGTATACCTCACATGCATGTCTCGAGGTGTGAGTTTGCATGCAGGTAGTACAAATAGTATCTGGATCCATATAGGGCAGATCAGTATTTAATTAATCCTATAGTACTAGTACTAGCAATGATCTAAAGGAGTTTTCAATAACAAGCATATCGTTTGAGCTTGTTCCATCCCTCTAAACAAAAACGGATGGAAGCTGTGGTTCTACTCGCAATTGACATCAAAGTTGCATTTTTATTTTGGGTGGGGGGTGGGAGCAAAAGAATTCCTTTTATGATGGGAAGTAAGCATGTGAGGAGGGTAAGAGATGGGCATGCAGAAAGGGCGAAAGCTCACTCAGTTTTATGGAAAGAGGACGGTTCGGGGCGCCGCCGCTCCTCGGCGAGTTCAGGGTGAAGATCAAGGAACGAGACGAGATGAGCATCGCCGTCCATGGCAACGGGAGCCGGCGGCGAGAGCAGACAAGGAGCGGTTTTGCGGTGCTGGCGGCAGCACTCATCAGCGAGTCTAGCAGCGCGCCGCCGCTCCTCGGCGATTTCAATGGGGAGATCAAGGTAGGGATCAGTATGATAGTTTTTTATAGCAGTGGTAATGGTAACGATAGTAACAATAACAGTATCAGTAGTTTTGTAGCAGTTGTAACAGCAGCAGCAACAATAGTAACTTAGCAAGAACAAAATGTGGAAAACTCGTAGGCATTGGATCGGTGATTTCGTTGGATAATATTCATCATATAACAATCATAACCTAGCGCAACATAGAACTAGCTCCAGTTCATAAATATAATGTAGGCATGTATTCCGTAAATAGTCATACGTGCTTATGAAAAAGAACTTGCATGACATCTTTTGTCTTACCCTCCCGTGGCAGCGGGGTCCATAAGAAAACTAAGAGATATTAAGGCCACTTTTTAATAGAGAACCGAAAAAAGCATTAACACAGAGTAAATACATGAACTCCTCAAACTACGGTAATCACCGGAAAGAATCCCAATTATTGCCACCTTTGGGTATGCGGATCATAACATGTAGCAGGTGCATGTAACTTGCAAGATCGGATCACGAACATAGTTATAAATGGTGAAAACATAAACGGTTCAGATTTGAAATCATGGCACTCGGGCCCTAGTGACAAGCATTAAGCATAGCAAAGTCATAGCAATATCAATCTCAGAACATAGTGGATACTAGGGATCAAACCCTAACAAAACTAACTCTATTACATGATGAATCTCATCCAACTCCTCACGGACCAGCAAGCCTACGAAGGAATTAATCACTCCCGGCGCTGAGCATCATGTTTGGCAATGGAGGATGGTTGATGATGACGAAGACCAAAGATCCCCCCTCTCCGGATCCCCGAATGGGCTCCAGATCTGTCCTCCCAATGAAGAATAGGAGGTGGTGATGGCTATGTATCTTAAAACGCGATGAAACTTCCTCCCCTATTTTTTCTAGAAAAATAGAATTTTATAGCATCAGAATTAGGGTCAGCGCAGCCCTGTGGGCCCCACTACCCACCAGGGCACGCCAGAGGGGGGTGGCGCGCCCTAGTGCCTAGTGGGCAGCTGGGCCCCCCTCCGGTGGGTCTTGGTTCCAGTATTTTTTATTTATTCCAAAATAATTCTCCAAAAAGTTTTGTCTGATTCCAAGAACTTTTATTTCTGCACAAAAACAACACCATTGTAGTTCTGCTGAAAACAACGTCAGTCTGGACTAGTTTCATTCAAATCATGCAAATTAGAGTTCAAAACAAGAGCAAAAGCGTTAGGAAAAGTAGATATGATGAAGATGTATCAACTCCCCCAAGCTTAACCCATTGCTTGTCCTCAAGCAATTCAGTTGACAAACTGAAAGTGATAAAGAAAAACTTTTACGAACTCTTTTGTTCTTGTTTCCATATATATGCTTAAATAGTACCCAGGTTTTCAGTAAAGATCATAACTAACCATGCAAGCAATAACTCTTAGAAATTATATTCACTATATCAATGGCATAATCAACTAGCGAGCAATAATAAAATATTTCAAATGCCAACACTTTGTCAAAACTATCATGATATAATATGACAATAATGGTATCTCACTAGCCCTTTCTGAGACCGCAAAACATAAATGTGGAGCACCTTTAAAGTTCAAGCAGCGACTAAACATTGTAATTCGTGGTAGAAGTGATCCAGTCATGATGCATTCAACATTAACTATACACAATGCATGAGGATGACAATAGTGCTCTCAGGACTAACGCTTGTTTGAGAAGGTGATGACTACACATAAAAGTAAAATACATAAAAGTAAATAGATAAGCTCTTCGCAGAGGCAAGCAGGGATTTGCACAGGTGCCAGAGCTCAAAGCTTAAATCAGAGATAACTATAATTTGGGAGGTATACCCTTCCTGTGAACGTTACGACCAAGAGTTTTCAATATCTTTTATGCTAAACACATTAGCAGTGGTTCCCAAGTGATAAGAGTAAAGTTTACTCCCCCTCCACCAACAAACACAAGCCATGGCTAGCCGAATCCTCGGGTGTCCTCCATACCAACAACAATCCGGGGGATTTTTGTTTAATTATTTGTAGTTTTTGATTTCGGGACTGGGCATCCCTATTATCGGCCCCTCTCGTGCAAGGGCGAGTGAATAAACACTCATCATGAGAATAACCCGCTTAGAATGGAAGATACTGACCATCCCCTGTCGCTCCTTGAGCGGTCCAAGCACACAAAAAAGATGTTCATTTGAATATTTAGAGGTGGCACATGCAAATTTACTTGGAATGGCAGGGTAATACTGCATATAGGTAGATATAGTGGACTCATCAGGAATAATTTGATTTAAAGATTTTGATGCACAAGTAGTATTCCCGCTTAGTACAGGCGAAGGCTAGCAATTATGTTGAGAAGCGACCAACTACAGAGCGAAAACATTGATGATCATGCATTATGAATAGTCAACATTGAGTACCAATACGTCTCCGTCGTATCTATAATTTTTTTATTGTTTCATGCCAATATTCTACAACTTTCATATACTTTTGGCAATATTTTATATTATTTTTGGGACTAACATATTGATCCAGTGTCAGTTCCTGTTTGTTGAATGCTTTTTGTTTTGCAAAATACCCATATCAAACGAAGTCCAAACGCGATAAAAATTACGGAGAATTATTTTGGAATATATGTGATTTTTGGGAAGCGGGATCAACGCGAGACGATGCCCGAGGGGCCCACAAGCCCTAGGGGCGCACCTGGCAGCCTTGTGGCCACCCCGTAGGTCGGTTGGGGTGTCCTTCGGCCGCAAGGAAGCTTATATCCGGATAAAAATCGTCTTAAAATTTCAGCCCAATTGGAGTTACGGGTCTCCGGGAATTTAAGAACCGGTGAAAGGCCAAAAAACAGGAACACGAAACAGAAGAGAAACAGAGAGATAGATCCAATCTCGGAGGGGCACCCGCCCCTCCGCCACCATGGAGGCCATGGACCAGAGGGGAAACCCTCCTCCCATCTAGGGGGAGGTCAAGGAAGAAGGAGGAGGGGGCTCTCTCCCCCTTTCTCCCGGTGGCGCCGGAACGCCGTCGGGGCCATCATCGTGACGGCGATCTACACCAACAACTTCGCCGTTGTCATCACCAACTCTCTCCCCCTCTATGCAGCGATGTAACACCTCTTCTCCCCGTTGTAATCTTACTTAAACCTGGTGCTCAACGCTATATATTATTTCTCAATGATGTATGGCTATCGTATGATGTTTGAGTAGATCTGTTTTGTCCTATGGGTTGATTGATGATCATGATTGGTTTGAGTTGTATGTTTTATTATTGGTGCTCTCCGTGTCGCGCAAGCGTGAGGGGTCCCCATTGTAGGGTTTGCAAAATGTTCATGATTCGTTTATGGTGGGTGGCGTGAGTGACAGAAGCACAGACCCGAGTGAGTAAGTTGTTTGCATATGGGAGTAAAGAGGACTTGATACTTTAATGCTACGGTTGGCTTTTACCTTAATGATCTTTAGTAGTTGTGGATGCTTGCTAGAGTTTCAATCATAAGTGCATATGATCCAAGTAGAGAAATTATGTTAGCTTATGCCTCTCCCTCACATAAAATCGCAATAATGATTACCGGTCTAGTTATCGATTGCCTAGGGACAAATAACTTTGTTGTGACAAAAAGCTCTCTACGAAAACTAACTTAGTTGTTTATTTATCTAAACAGCCCCTATCTTTTATTTATGTGTTCTTTATTATCTTTGAAACCTATCCCTTCACACCTACAAAGTACTTCTAGTTTCATACTTGTTCTAGGTAAAGCGAACGTTAAGTGCGCCTAGAGTTGTATCGGTGGTCGATAGAACTTGAGAGAATATAAATTCTACCTTTAGCTCCTCGTTGGGTTCGACAATCTTACTTATAGAGAAAGGCTAAAATTGATCCCCTATACTTGTGGGTTATCAAGACCTTTTCCTAGCGCCGTTGCCAGGGAGCAATAGCGTGGGGTGAATATTCTCGTGTGTGCTTGTTTGCTTTATCACTAAGTAGTTTTTATTTTTTGTTCTAAGTTGTCTTATATCTTTAATTATGGATATGGAACACGAAATACCAAAAAATTAGGTGTACTTTCTACTCTTGGAGATGGGGAACCTCCTAAAACCCTCGATGCTTGTTATGTGGGAAATTTAAAACACTACTTTGATAACCCTGAGAAAACCCCATTTAACTTGATAATGGGAGACACGTTGGATCAACGTGAATACTTTAGGGATTATCGCTTGACTCAAGAAGGGAAATTGTTATGGGATCAAATTCAAATGTTGCATTGGTATGCTTGGAATTTATGCTTGAGATAAGATTATACTTATTGCTCTAGGATGAAGGCTCCACACCTTCTCTTGTCATGTAAATTTAATGATAATGAAAGCTTGGCTTCTTATGCTAATGGTGTATATGATTACTATGATGTGGAACAAATAGAAGAATTTGTTGCTTTTAAGGGTGCTTATGAAATTGGATCTTTGTTTGAAAAGTGTGAAAATTATGATGATGAAGTTTACAAACCTGAAAATTATTCTATACTTAAATATTGCTATGAGAATTATGAATATAATGCTGATATTAATGAGTTTATTATTGAGAAAGTCTTCACTGTCCAAGAAGAGACTAATATTTTGCAGGAATCTACGGAAGAAGAAATTGATGACACTGTGAGCTCATTGGATGAAAAAGATGACGAGGAGAGCAAAGAACAAAAGGAGGAAGAGCGGATTAGCTACCCGTGCCCACCTTCTACTGAGAGGTTCAACTCATACATAGTTTAATTTCCCTTCATGCTTATCGAAGGTTGAATGCTATGATCCCTTGGATTCGTTTGAAATATCTCTTTTTGATGAAATCGATGCTTGCTATGCTTGTGGCCATGATGCCAATTTAAATTATGCTTACGGAGATGAACTTGCTATGCTTCCTTATGTTAAGAATGAAATTGTTGCTATTGCAACCACACATGGTAGTCCTATTATTTTTTGAATTCTCCCAACTATACTATATCGGAGAAGTTTGCACTTATTAAGGATTATATTGATGGGTTGCGTTTTACCATTACACATGA
Source organism: Triticum aestivum (assembly GCF_018294505.1). NCBI lineage: Eukaryota > Viridiplantae > Streptophyta > Magnoliopsida > Poales > Poaceae > Triticum > Triticum aestivum. The sequence goes on from NC_057799.1 coordinate 192,447,957, forward strand.
TGATTTTGATGAATATAATATGCATGTTCTTGCTGCTCCTACTTGCAATTATTATGAGAGAGGAACTACATCTCCACCTCTCTATGTTTCCAACACAATAAAATTGCAAGAAACTATTTATGGTATGTATCGACCTTTACTTTGTGTGCATGAATCGTTCTTTTATGACATGCTGATGCATAGGAAGAGAGTTAGACTTGGTTATTTCATGATATATGTTACTTTGTACTCACTACTAAATTACAAATCATTGGTAATTAAAATTGGCTTTGATATACCTTGGGATCCAGGTGGATCAATTACTTGAGCACTTTATGCCTAGCTTAATGGCTTTAAAGAAAGTGCTGCCAGGAAGACAAACGAAAGTTTTAGCGAATTATTTTATTCTGTTGTGTGCTTTTAAAAAGTTTTAAAACAAAAAATATAGAGGGGAACCTAAAACCTTTCAAAAAGAAAAGTGAAAGTAAGAAAGACGAGCACCGTTGAAGTGGGCGAGCTCCTTGAACTTTGTTCATGCCCATAGAAACTTTGCAAATCTTGAATGACAGAAACTTTTCAACAAATAATTACCCCGTTGTACAAATCCATTGTATTATAAAAATAGTGTGCCATGATTTTCCTTTAGGATGATTAGATTGCTTGTTTGGTTTGTACAGTGCAAAAACAGAAACTTCAGCTGTAGTGCGTGAATTTACATTTTTTACTAGAATGTCAAAAGTTTTTGAAATTTTTGCACAGTACTGCTATGCAATTTTTTTTCTAATTTTTCAAAAAATTTGGAGTTACAAAAGTATGGTCAATGTTCAGATTGCTACAGATTGTTCTGTTTTTGACAGATTCTGTTTTTGATGCGTTGTTTTGTGTGTTTTGATGAATCTATGGATTGTATTGGTGATATAAACCATGGTGAAGTTAGATTATAGTAGCTATAATGAAAAAATAAAGTATGAATGGGTTTGCAACATTACTTAAAGTAGTGATTTGCTTTATTATACTAACGGATCTCACGAGGGTTTTGTTAAGTTTTGTGTGATTGAAGTTTTCAAGTTTTGGGTGAGATCATGATGGGTGAAGGAATAAGGAGTGACAAGAGCCTAAGCTTGGGGATGCCCGAGGCACCCCAAGGTAATATTCAAGGACTCCCAAGCAACTATGCTTGGGGATGCTCCGGAAGACATCCCCTCTTTCTTCTAACGATCATCGGTAATTTTACTTGGAGCTATATTTTTATTCGTCACATGATATGCATAAATTCTTGGAGCGGCGTGTGCTTTTTATTTTTATTTTAATAATGCACGATGCTAGTATGAGATAGTCCTTGGTTAATTTATGGAATGCTCTTTTCACTTCACTTATATCTTTCGAGTATGGCTTTATAGAATGCTTCATGTCACTTATATCATTTGAAGTTTGGATTGTCTGTTTCTCTACACATAGAAAACCGCCATTTATAGAATACTCTTTTGCTTCACTTATATTTGTAAGCGCATGGGCAAATCTTTTGTAGAAAGAATTAAACTCTCTTGCTTCACTTATATCTATTTAGAGAGTCAACATGAATTGGTCATTCACATGGTTAGTCATAAAATCCTACATAAAATTATACAAAATAAAAAAATGAAAAAAACAGGCCAAAGAGCCCAAAAATAAAAAAAAATAAAAAATGAGAGAGAAAGAGATAAGGGAATGTGACTATCCTTTTCCACACTTGTGCTTCAAAGTAGCACCATGTTCTTCATAATAGAGAGTCTCATATTTTGTTACTTTCATATACTAGTGGGAATTTTTCATTAGAGAACTTGGCTTGTATATTCCAATGTTGGGCTTCCTCAAATTGCCCTAGGTCTTCGTGAGAAAGCAAGTTGGATGCACACTCACTTAGTTTTCTTTTGAGATTTCATACACTTATAGCCCTAGTGCATCTGTTGCATGGCAATCCCTACTCACTTGCATCGATATCGATTGATGGGCATCTCCATAGCCCGTTGATCCGCCTAGTTGATGCGAGACTTTCTTCCTTCTTATATTGATCCCTACCATCATATTCTATTCCACCTATAGTGCTATATCCATGGCTCACGCTCATGTATTGCGTGAGAGTTGGAAAACCTTGAGAACATTAAAAGTATGAAACAATTCCTTGTCTTGCCATCGAGGTTGTGCATGATAAATACTTTGTGTGATGAAGCTAGAGCATGACAAGATTATATGATTTTGTAGGGATAACGTCTTTAGCATTGACATTTTGAAAGACATGATTGTTTGTTGGGATGCCTGAGTGATACGTCTCCAACGTATCTATAATTTTTTATTGTTCCATGCTATATTATATTCTGTTTTGGACATTAATGGGCTTTATTATACACTTATATATTATTTTTGGGACTAACCTATTAACCGAAGGCCCAGCCCGGAATTGCTGTTTTTTGCCTATTTTAAAGTTTCGCAGAAAAAGAATATCAAACGGAGTCCAAATGGAATGAAACCTTCGGGAACGTGATTTTCGGAACGAACGTGATCTAGAGGACTTGGACCCTACGTCAAGACATCAACCAGGAAGGCACGAGGTAGGGGGGCGCGCCTACCCCCCGGGCATGCCCTCCACCCTCGTGGGCCCCACGTTGCTCCACCGACGTACTTCTTCCTCCTATGTATACCTACGTACCCCCAAACTACCAGATACGGAGCAAAAAAGCCTAATTCCACCGCCGCAACCTTCTGTACCCGTGAGATCCCATCTTGGGGCCTTTCCCAGTGACAGTAGGGGCAGCAAGGCACGTATTGTATTGTTGCCATCGAGGATAACAAGATGGGGTTTATATCATATTGCATGAGTTTATCCCTCTACATCATGTCATCTTACTTAAAGCATTACTCTGTTCTTTGAACTTAATACTCTAGATGCATGCTGGATAGCAGTCGATGTGTGGAGTAATAGTAGTAGATGCAGGCAGGAGTCGGTCTACTTGTCTCGGACTTGATGCCTATATACATGATCATACCTAGATATTCTCATAACTATGCTCAGTTCTGTCAATTTCTCAACAATAATTTGTTCACCCACCGTAATACTTATGCTCTCGAGAGAAGCCACTAGTGAAACCTATGGCCCCCGGGTCTATTTTCCATCATATTAATCTTCCAACACTTAGCTATTTTTATTGCCTTTTATTTTGCTTTGCATCTTTATCATAAAAACACCAAAAATATTATCTTATCATATCTATCAGATCTCAATTTCGTAAGTGACCGTGAAGGGATTGACAACCCCTTTATTGCGTTGGTTGCGAGGATTTTATTTGTTTGTGTAGGTACGAGGGACTCGTGCGTGGCCTCCTACTGGATTGATACCTTGGTTCTCAAAAACTGAGGGAAATACTTACGCTGCTTTACTGCATCACCCTTTCCTCTTCAAGGGAAACCAACGCAGTGCTCAAGAGGTAGCAAGAAGGATTTCTGGCGCCGTTGCCAGGGAGTCTACGCAAAATTCAACATACCAAGTACCCATCACAAACCCTTATCTCCCGCATTACATTATTTGCCATTTGCCTCTCATTTTCCTCTCCCCCACTTCACCCTTGCCGTTCGCCCTCTCTTTTCCGTTCGCCTCTTTTTCGCTCGCTTCTTGTTTGCTCGTGTGTTGGATTGCTTGCTTGTCACGATGGCTCAAGATAATACTAAATTGTGTGACTTTACCAATACCAACAACAATGATTTTCTTAGCACTCCGATTGCTCCTCTTACCGATACTGAGTCTTGTGAAATTAATGCTGCTTTGTTGAATCTTGTTATGAAGGATCAATTCGCCGGCCGTCCTAGTGAAGATGCCATTACTCATCTAAACAGCTTCGTTGATTTGTGTGATATGCAAAAGAAGAAAGATGTGGACGATGATATTGTTAAATTGAAGCTATTTCCTTTTTCGCTTAGAGATCGTGCTAAAGTTTGGTTTTCGTCTTTGCCTAAAAACAGTACTGATTCCTGGAATAAGTGCAAAGATGCTTTTATCTCTAAGTATTTTCCTCCCGCTAAGATCATCTCTCTTAGGAACGATATCATGAATTTTAAGCAACTTGATCATGAACATGTTGCACAAGCTTGGGAGAGGGTGAAATTAATGATACGTAATTGCCCTACACATGGTTTGAATTTGTGGATGATTATACAAAAAATTTATGCCGGATTGAATTTTGCTTCTAGAAATCTTTTAGACTCGGCCGCAGGAGGCACTATAATGGAAATCACTTTAGGAGAAGCTACTAAACTCCTAGATAATATTATGGTTAATTATTCTCAATGGCACACCGAAAGATCTACTAATAAGAAAGTTCATGCGATAGAAGAAATTAATGTTTTGAGTGGAAAGATGGATGAACTTATGAAATTATTTGCTAATAAAAGTGTTTCTTCTGATCTAATTATATGCCTTTGTCTACTTTTATTGAGAATAATAATGAATCTATGGATGTGAATTTTGTTGGTAGGAATAATTTTGGTAAAAACGCGTATAGAGGAAACTTTAATCCTAGGACGTATCCTAGTAATACCTCTAATAATTATGGTAATTCCTACAATAATTCTTATGGAAATTTTAATAAGATGCCTTCTGAATTTGAGACTAGTGTATAAGAATTTATGAATTCGCAAAAGAATTTCAATGCTTTGCTTGAAGAAAAATTGCTTAAAGTTGATGAATTGGCTAGGAACGTTAATAGAATTTCTCTTGATGTTGATTCTTTGAAACTTAGATCTATTCCACCCAAGCATGATATCAATGAGTCTCTCAAAGCCATGAAAATTTCCATTGATGAGTGCAAAGAAAGAACCGCTAGGATGCGTGCTAAGAAAGAACCGCTAGGATGCGTGCTAAGAAAGATTGTTTTGTGAAAGTGTGTTCTTCTAGTTTCTATGAAAATAAAGATGAAGATCTAAAAGTTATTGATGTGCCCCCTATTAAATCTTTTTTTTGCAATATGAATCTTGATAATGATGGGACTGAATATGATCCACCTTTACCTAGAAGGCGTTCCAAAAATTCGGAGTTTTTAGATCTTGATGCTAAAATTGGTAAAAGTGAGATTGAAGAAGTTAAAACTTTAGATAGCAATAAAACCACAATTTTGGATTTCAAGGAATTTAATTATGATAATTTCTCTTTGATAGATTGTATTTCCTTGTTGCAATCCGTGCTAAATTCCCCTCATGCTTATAGCCAAAATAAAGCTTTTACTAAACATATCGTTGATGCTTTGATGCAATCTTATGAAGAAAAACTTGAGTTGGAAGTTTCTATCCCTAGAAAACTTTATGATGAGTGGGAACCCAGTATTAAAATTAAAATTAAAGATCATGAATGCTATGCTTTGTGTGATTTAGGTGCTAGTGTTTCCACGATTCCAAAAACTTTGTGCGATTTGCTAGGTTTCCGTGATTTTGATGATTGCTCTTTAAATTGCACCTTGCGGATTCCACCATTAAGAAACCTATGGGAAGAATTAATTATGTTCTTATTATCACAAATAGGAACTATGTGCCCGTAGATTTCATTGTTCTTGACATAGATTGCAATCCTTCATGTCCTATTATTCTTGGTAGACCTTTCCTTAGAACGATTGGTGCAATTATTGATATGAAGGAAGGGAATATTAGATTCCAATTTCCGTTAAAGAAAGGCATGGAACACTTCCCTAGAAAGAAAGTAAAATTACCTTATGAATCTATTATGAGAGCCACTTATGGATTGCCTACCAAAGATGGCAATACCTAGATCTATCCTTGCCTTTATGCCTAGCTAGGGGCGTAAAACGATAGCGCTTGTTGGGAGGCAACCCAATTTTATTTTTAGTTTTTTGATTTTTGTTTATCTTTAGGAATAAATCTTTGATCTAGCCTCTGGTTAGATTTTTTTTATGTTTTAATTAGTGTTTGTGCCATGTTAAACCTATAGGATCTTATTGGCTGATAGTTATTTGATCTTGCTGAAAATTCCAGAAACTTTCTGTTCACTAAAATAATTGTTAAAAATCATCAGAACGTGATAAAATATTGATTCTAATTGCTTCTGATCAAGAAACAAATTTTCTAGGTCGTCCTATTTTGGCTGAATTTTTGGAGTTCCATAAGTTTGCATTAGTTACAGATTACTACAGACTGTTCTGTTTTTGACAGATTCTTTTTTTTGTGTTGTTTGCTTATTTTGATGAATCTATGGCTAATAAAATAGTTTATAAACCATAGAGAAGTTGGAATACAGTAGGTTTAACACCAATATAAATAAAGAATGAGTTCATTACAGTACCTTGAAGTGGCGTTTTGTTTTCTTTCGCTAACGGAGCTCACGAGATTTTCTGTTAAGTTTTGTGTTGTGAAGTTTTCAAGTTTTGGGTGAAAGATTTGATGGATTATGGAACAAGGAGTGGAAAGAGCCTAAGCTTGGGAATTCCCATGGCACCCCAAGATAATCTAAGGACACCTAAAAGCCAAAGCTTGGGGATGCCCCAGAAGGCATCCCCTCTTTCGTCTACTTCCATCGGTAACTTTACTTGGAGCTATATTTTCATTCACCACATGATATGTGTTTTGCTTGGAGCGTCTTGTATGATTTGAGTCTTTGCTTTTTAGTTTAACACAATCATCTTTGCTGTACACACCTTTTGAGAGAGACACACATGATTCGGAATTTATTAGAATACTCTATGCGCTTCACTTATATCTTTTGAGCTATATAGTTTTTGCTCTAGTGCTTCACTTATATCTTTTAGAGCATGGCGGTGGTTTTGTTTTATAGAAACTATTATTCTCTCATGCTTCACTTATATCATTTTGAGAGTCTTAAAAAGCATGGTAATTTGCTTAAATTGGGAAATTAATCCTAATATGTTGGGTATTCAAGACTAGTAAAAAACTTTCTTATGAGTGTGTTGAATACTAAGAGAAGTTTGGTGCTTGATGATTGTTTTGAGATATGGAGGTAGTGATATTAAAGTTGTGCTAGTTGAGTAGTTGTGAATTTGAGAAGTGCTTGTGTTAAAGTTTGCAAGTCCCGTAGCATCCATGTATGGTAAACGTTATGTAACAAATTTGAAACATGAGGTGTTCTTTGATTGTCCTCCTTATGAGTGGCGGTCGGGGACGAGCGATGGTCTTTTCCTACCAATCTATCCCCCTAGGAGCATGCGCATAGTGCTTGGTTTTTGATGACTTGTAGATTTTTGCAATAAGTATGTGAGTTCTTTATGACTAATGTTGATTCCATGGATTATACGCACTCTTACCCTTCCATCATTGCTAGCCTCTTCGGTACCATGCATTGCCCTTTCTCACATTGAGAGTTTGTGCAAACTTCACCGGTACATCCAAACCCCGTGATATGATACGCTCTTTCACACATAAACCTCCTTATATCTTCCTCAAAACAGCCACCATACCTACCTATTATGGCATTTCCATAGTCATTCCGAGATATATTGCCATGCAACTTTCCACCGTTCCGTTTATCATGACACGTTCATCATTGTCATATTGCTTTGCATGATCATGTAGTTGACATCGTACTTGTGGCAAAGCCACCGTTCATAATTTTTCATACCTGTCGCTCTTGATTCATTGCTATCCCGGTATACCGCCGGAGGCATTCATATAGAGTCATACTTTGTTCTAGTATCGAGTTGTAATCATTGAGTTGTAAATAAATAGAAGTGTGATGATCATCACTCATAGAGCATTGTCCCAATAAAAAAAAGAAAAAAAAGAGAAAGGCCAAAAAAAAGAAGGCCCCCCAAAAAAGGGGGCAACGCTACTATCCTTTTTCCACACTTGTGCTTCAAAGTAGCACCATGATCTTCATGTTAGTCTCTTGTTTTGTCACTTTCATATACTAGTGGGAATTTTTCATTATAGAACTTGGCTTGTATATTCCAACAATGGGCTTCCTCAAATGCCCTAGGTCTTCGTGAGCAAGCAAGTTGGATGCACACCCACTTAGTTTCTTTGTTGAGCTTTCATGCATTTATAGCTCTAGTGCATCCGTTGCATGGCAATCCCTACTCCTTGCATTAACATCAATCGATGGGCGTCTCCATAGCTCATTGATTAGCCGCGTTGATGTGAGACCTTCTCCTTTTTTGTCTTCTCCACATAACCCCCATCATTATATTCTATTCCACCCATAGTGTTATATCCATGGCTCACGCTCATGTATTGCGTGAAGGTTGAAAAAGTTTGGGATTACTAAAGTATGAAACAATTGCTTGGCTTGTCATCGGGGTTGTGCATGATGAGAGCATTCTTGTGTGACGAAAATGGAGCATGACTAAACTATATGATTTTGTAGGGATGAACTTTCTTTGGCCATGTTATTTTGAGAAGACATAATTGCTTAGTTAGTATGCTTGAAGTATTATTATTTTTATGTCAATATTAAACTTTTATCTTGAATCTCTCGGATCTGAATATTCATACCACAATTAAGAGAATTACACTGAAATTATGCTAAGTAGCATTCCACATCAAAAATTCTGTTTTTATCATTTACCTACTCGAGGACGAGCAGGAATTAAGCTTGGGGATGCTTGATACGTCTCCAACGTATCTATAATTTTTATTGTTCCATGCTATATTATATTTTATTTTGGACATTAATGGGCTTTATTATACACTTCTATATTATTTTTGGGACTAACCTATTAACCGGAGGCCCAGCCCAGAATTGCTGTTTTTTTGCCTATTTCAGAGTTCCGCAGAAAAAGAATATCAAACGGAGTCCAAACGGAGTGAAACCTTCAGGAACGTGATTTTCGAAACGAACGTGATCCAGAGGACTTGGACCCTACGTGAAGACATCAACCAGGAAGGCACGAGGTAGGGGGCGCGCCTACCCCCTGGGCGCGCCCTCCACCCTCGTGGGCCCCATGTTGCTCCACCGACGTACTTCTTCCTCCTATATATACCTACGTACCCCCAAACTACCAAATACGGAGCAAAAAAAAACCTAATTCCCCCGCCGCAACCTTCTGTACCCGTGAGATCCCATCTTGGGGCCTTTTCCCGAGCTCCGCCGGAGGGGGCATCGATCACGGAGGGCTTCTACATCAACACCATAGCCTCTCTGATGATGTGTGAGTAGTTTACCTCAGACCTTTGGGTCCATAGTTATTAGCTAGATGGCTTCTTCTCTCTTTTTGGATCTCTATACAATGTTCTCCCCCTCTCTTGTGGAGATCTATTCGATGTAATCTTCTTTTTGCGGTGTGTTTGTTGAGACTGATGAATTGTGGGTTTATGATCAAGTTTATCTATGAACAGTATTTGATTCTTCTCTGAATTCTTTGATGTATGATTGGCTATCTTTGCAAGTCTCTTCGAATTATCAGTTTGGTTTGGCCTACTAGATTGATCTTTCTTGCAATGGGAGAAGTGCTCAGCTTTGGGTCCAATCTTGCGGTGTCCTTTCCCAGTGACAGTAGGGGCAGCAAGGCACGTATTGTATTGTTGCCATCGAGGATAACAAGATGGGGTTTATATCATATTGCATGAGTTTATCCCTCTACATCATGTCATCTTACTTAAAGCATTACTCTGTTCTTATGAACTTAATACTCTAGATGCATGCTGGATAGCGGTCGATGCGTGGAGTAATAGTAGTAGATGCAGGCAGGAGTCGGTCTACTTGTCTCGGACGTGATGCCTATATACATGATCATACCTAGATATTCTCATAACTATGCTGAATTCTGTCAATTGCTCAACAGTAATTTGTTCATCCACCATAATACTTATGCTCTCGAGAGAAGCCACTCGTGAAACCTATGGCCCCCGGGTCTATTTTCCATCATATTAATCTTCCAACACTTAGCTATTTTTATTGCCTTTTATTTTGGTTTGCATCTTTATCATAAAAATACCAAAAATATTATCTTGTCATATCTATCAGATCTCACTTTCGTAAGTGACCGTGAAGGGATTGACAACCCCTTTATTGCGTTGGTTGCGAGGATTTTATTTGTTTGTGTAGGTACGAGGGACTCGTGCGTGGCCTCCTACTGGATTGATACCTTGGTTCTCAAAAACTGAGGGAAATACTTACGCTGCTTTACTGCATCACCCTTTCCTCTTCAAGGGAAAACCAACGCAGTGCTCGAGAGGTAGCACTGAGTATTGATGTCTTTATGTCAAATTATAGACTATTGCTTTGAATCACTCGTGTCTTAATATTCATGCCATGATTAGATTATATGACCAAGATTGTGCTAGATAGCATTCCACATTAGAAATTATATTTTTTATCATTTACCTACTCGAGGATGAGCAGGAATTAAGCTTGGTGATGCTGATACCTCTCCGTCATATCTATAATTTTTGATTATTTCATGCCAATATTCTACAACTTTCATATACTTTTGGCGACACTTTTTATTATTTTTGGGACTAACATATTGATCCAATGCCCAGTGCTAGTTCTTGTTTGTTGCATGTTTTTTGTTTCATAGAATACACATATCAAACAAAGTCCAAATGTGATAAAAATTTACGGAGAAATATTTTGGAATATATGTGATTTTTGGGAAGCGGAATCAACATGAGACGATGCCCGAGGGGCCCACAAGCCCTAGGGGTGCGCCCCTTACCCAGGGTACGCCTGGCAGGCTTGTGGCCACCCCGTAGGTCGGTTGGAGGTGTCCTTCGGCTGCAAGGAAGCTTATATCCAGATAAAAATCGTATTAAAATTTCAGCCCAATCGGACTTATGGATCTCCGGGAATTTAAGAAACGATGAAAGGCCAGAAAACAGGAATGCGAATCAGAAGAGAAATAGAGAGATGGATCCAATCTCGGAGGAGCTCCCGCCCCTCTGCCGCCATGGAGTCCATGGACCAGAGCGGAAACCCTCCTCCCATCTAGGGGGGGGGGTCAAGGAAAAAGAAGAAGGAGGGGGGCTCTCTCCCCCTCTCTCCCGGTGGCGCCAGAATGCCACCGGGGCCATCATCGTGACGGCGACCTACACCAACAATTTTGCTGCCGTCATCACCAACTCTCTCCCCCTCTATGCAGCGGTGTAACACCTCTTCTCCCCGCAGTAATATTACTTAAACATGGTGCTCAACGCTATATATTATTTCCCAATGATGTATGGCTATCCTATGATGTTTGAGTAGATCCATTTTGTCCTATGGGTTGATTGATGATCATGATTGGTTTGAGTTGTATGTTTTATTATTGGTGGTGTCCTATGGTGCTCTCCGTGTCGCAGAAGCGTGAGGGATCCCTACTGTAGGGTTTGGAATATGTTCACGATTCTCTTATGGTGGCTGGCGTGAGTGTCAGAAGCACAAACCCGAGTAGGTAGGTTGTTTGCGTATGGGAGTAAAGAGGACTTGATACTTTAATGCTATGGTTGGGTTCTACCTTAATGATCTTTAGTAGTTGTGGAAGCTTTCTAGAGTTCCAATCATAAGTGCATATGATCCAAGTAGAGAAAGTATGTTAGCCTTTGCCTCTCCCTCATATAAAATTGCAATAATAATTACCGGTCTAGTTATCTATTGCCTAGGGACAAATAACTTTCTTGTGACAAAAAGCTCTCTACTAAAACTAACTTAGTTGTTTATTTATCTAAACATCCCCTATCTTTTATTTACGTGTTCTTTATTATCTTCCAAACCTATCCCTTCACACCTACAAAGTACTTCTAGTTTCATACTTGTTCTAGGTAAAGTGAACGCTAAGTGCGCGTAGAGTTGTATCGATGGTCGATAGAACATGAGAGAATATAAATTCTATCTTTAGCTCCTCGTTGGGTTCGACACTCTTACTTATCGATAAAGGCTACAATTGATCCCCTATACTTGTGGGTTATCAAGCAGTAGCATGAGTAGGATATAAACACCATGAACATAAATATCGTAGAGACTATGTTGGTTTTCAACTACATGCGTGAACATGTGCCAAGTCAAGCCACTTGAAACATTCAGAGGAGGATACCATATCATCATACTACATCACAATCATTTTAATGCATGTTGACACTCAAGATAAATCATTATCCACTCCTAGCTACTTTAGCATGGCATGAGCAACTATAATCTCTAATTGTCAATGTAAGTATGTTTAATCATAATACTCCCTCCATTCCCTTATACAAGGCCACTATGAAAAATACATTTTGCATCTATATAAGGCCACTAACAGTAACCGAGGCAAAAGTTAATGATATTTTCTCGTACTAGCAACTTATTTTATACTTGCATGCGTGTAGTCATAATATTGTGCTACTTCCTTCTCATTCCTTCCTTGCATGCATGCGGGCTCATTAATGATCCCAGTTAACAAGAAGAAAAGTTGGCTTGCAAAGTAGTCATTAAATTTTACCTAGGTATCTGTAATTTGAGTTTGTGGCCTTGTATAAGGGAATGGAGGGAGTATGTTGAATCATGGATACTTAGTTAAACATATCTACAAAAACAAAAATAAGTTGAGTTCATACCCGCTCTTCCCTACCATAGTCACTTCATCATATATCGTCATTATTGCCTTTCACTTGCACGACTGAATGATATAAAAATAATAGTAGTGCAAGAGTGTCATGGACTAAGCTGGAAACTGCAACATTTTATTCAAAGGAGAGGACAAAATAATTTGGCCTCTTCGTTAGGTAAACAGTAATGCATATGAGAGCCACTCAACATTTTCATCGTGGTCTTCTCCTTGGTACAACTCAACAAAAGAAAACAAAAGAATTTCAGAGAAACACACTGAAATATTTTTGGATTTTTTAGTTTTTCTTAGAAGAAGCTAGTTAATGAAAAGAAAAGAAAAAATGAGAAGAACTATTTACACTAGAAAGCTCCCAACAAGCAAAAGAAGAAATGAGAAATCTTTTTGGGTTTTCTTTTAATACTACAACTAATTAACCTAGAAAGAAAACCGAAAAAGCGAGAAATATTTTTGAGTTTTCTCAAAGTTTTTAGAACACACAAGAAGAAAGCGAGAAGATAAAACTAACATGGATAATACAATAAAAAAGTATGGACGCCGACAACTGGAATGAAATGTGTGAACATGAATATAATGTCGGTGGAAATACGCACTCCCCCAAGCTTAGGCTTTTGGACTAGCTTGGTAATCACCACCCATAGCCTGGATAATAGTTGGAATGATAGCTCGTGGAGGCTCTCGATGCGGCCTCCTCAGCCTGACGGGCAGCTTCTACCGCTGCGTTGTACTCACGTGCCTCCCTCTCAAGAATGTAATATCTTCCCTTTCCCTGATAATCAAAGAGAGCGGGTGCGGGCAAAATAACAAGTATAATGTGTTTCTTATCAAACATCAAGTTGTAGTTGTAGTTGGTGGCCTTATATTTAATGAATTCATGATGCTGCATGGCCGCAAAGTCTAGGTATTGGGTAGGTAAAATAGGATCATTGGGCAAAGTGACACACCCAGCTCACTAGCTAAACGCGAGGCATATATCCCTCCATAAAAGTGACCACTTTCAGCATTGTGTTGCAACCTTCATGCAATGATTGCTCCAATATTATAGTGTTTTATTCCTGTTAGAACGGTGTGTATGAGGCTCAAGTCCGGGGCACAAAGGGTACTACAATCTTGTTTGCCCATGATGCATTTGCCATTAAAGAGTGAAAAGTAGCGAATTGATGGAAATTGTATACTTTTTATTCTAGCTTGCATCACGCCTCTATCCTCACCACAACATAGACCAGATAAAAACATCTCATACTCAGATTTTGGTGGTTCATCCAGCGAACCCCAGTATGGAATTTTGCAAGGCAACACATAATTGTTCTAGAGGCATGGTAAAGGCTCTATCATAAAGGCTAAATGAAACTCTAGAATCACACGAATGATATTTAGATTTCTTAGTGAACGTCTGTGTGTGGTTGAGATGCTGGATGCACTTTCCTGCGATGTAGGGACCGAGCTCAGTGTTGTGAACATATTGCTCAAATTCTTCCTTTATCCCTGCTCCTATCATGAACTCGTCAGACAGCCATAAGCATGATTTAGTATCGGCATCTGGTACGTCTCCAACGTATCTATAATTTTTTATTGTTCCATGCTGTTATATCACTGGTACAGCGAGGTGCAACACAAACGGTTTTTAACCCCTTTCCGCGATGGCGTTTTGAACCGTCGCCAAGTGAGTGACTATGATAGGGGGGGGGGTCCTTCCCACACGACCCAGAAACCATCAGGGATAGGCCCTCCTGGCACACACCCTCGGCAAAACGAGGTCGCGTGCGATGGGCGAGCGATGAAATACGATTATACAGGCCCAGTCGGTTCCGGTCGTAAGTACATCCCACACAATCAGTCCCAAACAAACGTTTCTGTTTGTTATGTACATTCCACACTGTCAATCCAAGGAATACGTTTCCATTCTTATGTACATACCACACAATCAATCTAGGGAAAACGTTTCTGTTCGTATGTACATGCCACACAGTCAATCCAGAAAAAACATTTCCGTTCGTATATACATCCCACACGGTTTTATGTATAGCCTCGTGTGTGATAGGTGTAACTATCACACATGCTCTACCTCGGTTAACAGATTGCTTTTATTCAACTACATCACACACGATTTGATGAAGAAAACCGTATGGCATTGGGCTATCCATCACAAGCGCTTTTACTGCTAGAACCGTTTGCAAAGTTCCATGACCCATTTAGCAGGTTTATTAGTTTATAATTAATAATTCCAGTATTATGCAGATTCACATTTCATATTGAATAGTTGTTTACCAATTTCATATCAGGCACATAAATATATTTTAACATCATAGTACGATAGCAACCTGAAAACAGCACAGTACAACATATAGCTAGTCCACCTTCATAAGAACAATAGAACAATATATTCATTTTCCTAATTGAGATCATCCAGACTCATCTTATCCACCTCTTATTTTAGTTCAGTAAGAACCTGTTTTGCACTGGCCAACTGGGAAAGTGCCTCCTCCTTCGCCAACACCATCTTAGCAAAGTCTGATTTAAAAAATGTGAGCTCATTCTCCATCTTCCTCTTTTTATCCCGCATCTTCAAATATTCTTTAGCGTTGACAACACTTTCTCTAAGCCTACCTCTGTTCTCTTCCTCATAGATGCTCCAGAGCATTACTATAGGCACATCTTCAAAGATTGTGGCCACTCTTGATCAACCCACTCCAGGTAAGAACATTTCCGTCCATCCTATAATATTTAAAACTAGATCAATAACAATTGTAGGGGAAATGGGTTTCTAGCAACATAGAAAATCACCAAATACATATTTTGATAAACTGAAGAAACTGGTTAATTATGACATATCCTCTCAAAAAGATCAATGTGCAAATGAATTAATTGCTACTGAGACAACAACCAAATTCTGAAAGATCTGAAGCTATAATTAACTACAACAACGCTATAAGTTCTTAGTCATGTACTATAAATAACAAATTGAACATTTTATGAGGAAGGTAAATATAGCTGCAACAGCATAGCGATGGTGTTTGGATGACAACAAATTGATACTAACAGGTGTGTACATGCACAAATTTAGTAACATAGAACTAATAGCACTAAGGACGTCCACTGTGTATGCCAAAACCGATGTAAAGACAACTGTTGCTACATTTGGCACCAGTGCCCTGCACTGGCGAGCCGATGCAGCGGAAAAAAATCAGGGACCCGGACTCCGGGGCACCTAGTTGCTTCGATGCCCAGTTCCTTCGCGCCATAAAGATTTAGTGTTTTACTGCTTGGCTGCTCGGATGTGTGGACCAAAGTTGGATGCACAAACTGCTGAAGCGGTGCCAAATAAATTTCTAATGGCACCGCTAATGAGATGGCAACATTTTTAGATACTAGGTACAAACTATGACATTGTCTTAACATCCACAATAGCATAGCATAATGATTTGTAACAACAAAAGTGGGGCTAACTTTCTCTCCACATGCTAGAAACTTCCTCCCACTGTCCACAGATTCAAACGCAACTAGCTTCACCCATGGAGATTGATGGTGAAAACGAGCAGGCAGATCATCAGCCACCCCGCTCCATTCATTGCAACTGATGGTCCTAGGGAGCTACAATAGGAAGAAATGACTCAAATCGACTATCGGGTTAAAATTCTTCATTCCAAGTCATAACTTGAGAGAGAGAGGAGAGGCATACCCAGGTGTTGAAAAATTCGTCGGAGGAGGAGGAACCGCTCGAGAGGTCATTGAAGAAAACCATGGCGACCCCGGTGGTAGGATGCGAGACGGCGAGAGCGAGGAAGCAAGCGAGGAAGCAGCTATAGCTTCGGAAGGAAGGAAGGAGGAAATAGGGCAAATGTGACTTGTGGTCGGGGAGAAAAGGGGGTGGGATAGATATTTCGGTGGTAGACCAAAATTTTCGAAATATGGAGGGAAACTTTGCGCGCGGTGCCGCCGGACACCGTTCACTTTGAACGATTGTGTGCATCGCAAACGATTCTTCTACTTTACGCGCACGGGATGAGTTTGATAATTCAAATTTTGGTGGAAATTTCCCTCGGTACTGTCCTCATCCACGTCATTGCATAATTTAACATCGCTTGCTAATTTGGGCACACAAAAGAGCGTACAACACACAGACCACACTTACTTAATCGAGCAATTCTAGTAATTAAAAAGAGCCAGTTGACCTAAACATTGCTCTAACAAAAGACCAGCATTAAAAACAAAGCGTAAGTGCACATAATTGTAACAAAGTCGCCGCCGCGCCGGCCTATGCATCGTCGGTGTGAGATGAGACGTCGATGACTTGTCCTGGCGACATGTCGCCGTTGGTGGACTCCGCATCCCCCCTGCTGAAGTTGACCGCATCCTCGTCCTCGTCCTTGGCTTCGCCCTCAAGGTTGTAGTACTCGTAGTAATGGTCGCGCCAGAGCTCGCGTTGGTACTCCACCGCCCGATTCCTCGACGGACAGACTCTTCTCTACCTTGACCTCGGCCACGCGCAACTCCTCCTCCCGGCGCTCCTTGATCTCCGCCGCCTCCTGCATCTCCAGCTCCCACTCGGTGATCTCATGAGGAAGTAGGTGCTCCATGGACATCGCCGCCTTTTCGGACGTTGGTTGCATGCTGGATTCCGAGGTGGCCTGGAATATCTTGGCGCGTACGTCCTCAATCTTGGCATGGATGGCCTCGACTCGGGCCACGGCGACATCGGCGGCACGGACGGCAGCTCGAGCACTCTTTCCAGCCGCCGTCGCAGGAGCTGATGCAGCCGTCTCGACTGCTGCAGCTGCCCTGTAGGTTGCCGTAGATGCCCTCTCAATGGATGCGGCCGCGCTCAATGCCGATGCGGCGACACTCTCGGCGTAGGCGACCGTGCTCTCGGTGCAGGCAGCGGCGCTCGGGAAGGACGGGGCCACCGTACGGGCCCACATGAAGCGTTTCCACGGTGTCATCTTTTCCAAGAAGGGGTTGCGGGAATGGGGATTGAGATTCGTGGATTCGGGGATTGCCGGCACTGGAGCCGACGAGCCGGCGAAGCTTAAGAGGAAGACTAAAATAGACCCATGAATTTTCATCGCAAACGGTTCCTGCAAAACAACAGTGTGTGATGTTGTTGATATTTTTTATTAGCTGTGAAAGACAAATTTGGAGTAAAGTGGCAACGGATGGTGTTTTAAATGTACGAGAAAATTTGTAGTACTAATACAACTGTCATTTGAAAATTTGGAAAATTCCAGGGGTCATTTAACCTTTTCAGACATTTAAGTGATTTTCTAGCCATTTAATGAACGTAATTCAAATTTGAACTACATCTACATGCAACGGCTAACCATCACGGTTTGAAAAATCATATTTGTGTACTTGTGTGCGAGTTAATTCCATGTGCAGTAAATTGGAAGGAATTTTCAAACATATTAGTCTCATGGCTATGACACAAAGGATGGAGTGCCATGGCATTTGAATTCCAAAAAGTTAAAAAAAGATCAGAAACACATGAAACCTTGTTTGATGTAATGTCATGCCACCAAGATGACATGGTAAAAAAATTGGCATGTTTGATGAAAGTTTGGACACACACCCCTCACAAACCGAAACAACTCACTAGAAGGCTCGTGGTTCCGAGAGCGAACAATGCATGTTTGATGATGTACGGGTGATAGCTTCCTCTTACGGCCTTCAAAAAATTTCTACAATTAACATGCACTAATACAACTCTCATTTGAAAATTTGGAAAATTACAGGGGTCATTTGACCTTTTAAAGACATTTAAGTGATTTTCTAGCCATTTAATGACCGTAATTCAAATTTAAACTACATCTACATGCAACGGCTAACCATAACGGTTTGAAAAATCATATTTGTGTACTTGTGTGCGAGTTAATTCCATGTGTAGTAAATTGGAAGGAATTTTCAAACATATTGGTCACACGGCTATGACACAAAGCATGGAGTGCCATGGCATATAAATTCCAAAAAATAAAAAAAAGATCAGAAACACATGAAACCTTGCTTGATGTAATGTTATGCCACCAAGATGATGTGGTAAAAAAATTGGCATGTTTGACGAAAGTTTGGACACACACCCCTCACAAACCGGAGCAACTCACTAGAAGGCTCGTGGTTCTGAGAGGGAACAATGCATGTTTGATGACGAACGGAGATAGCTTCCTCTTACGGCCTTCAAATTTTTTTTCTACAGTTAACGTGCACTAATACAACTGTCATGTGAAAATTTGTAAAATTCCAGGGGTCATTTGACCTTTTAAAGACATTTAACTAATTTTCTAGCCATTTAATGACCGTAATTCAAATTTAAACTACATCTACATGCAACGGCTAATCATAACGGTTTGAAAAATCATATTTGTGTACTTGTGTGCGAGTTAATTCCATGTGTAGTAAATTGGAAGGAATTTTCAAACATATTGGTGTCACGGCCTAGACACATGCATGGAGTGCCATGGAATTTAAATTCCAAAAAACAAAAAAATGTTCAGAAACACATGAAACCTTGTTTGACGTAATGTCATGCCAACAAGATGATGTGGTAAAAAAATTGGCATGTTTGAAAAAAGTTTGGACACACACCCATCACAAACCGGAGCAACTCACTATAAGGCTCGTGGTTTCGAGAGGGAACAATGCATGTTTGATGACGAACGGGAGATAGCTTCCTCTTATGGGCTTCAAAAAAATTCTACAGTTAGCGTGCACTAATACAACTGTCATGTGAAAATTTGGAAAATTCTAGGGGTCATTTGACCTCTTAAAGACACTTAAGTGATTTTCTAGCCATTTAATGACCGTAATTCAAATTTGAACTACATCTACATGCAACGGCTAACCATAACGGTTTGAAAAATCATATTTTTGTGTACTTGTGTGCGAGTTAATTCTAAGTGCAGTAAATTGGAAGGAATTTTCAAACATATTGGTTTCACGGCCTAGACACACACTAGTGCAGGATGCTGCTAATACGACACTATGATCAGAGACGCTTTGACGAAACTGTTTGCGATGCATTAATCACAAACGGTGGTGTAAAAAACCATCAAAAAAGGTGCAAAACGTTTGCGATGACGGATGCATCAAATAGGTGGCTACTACACACATCACATTTCCACACACCAAAGTAAACTATATATTACATGCATGATTAACTAGCATAAACGATCATCTGATCATCATCTACTTCTTGTGACGCTTGCTCTGCCTGTGGCTCGATCCGGGCTCGTTGATTTGGGTAACGAGGCACTTCCTCAGGTCAATGATCTGCTTGTGCATCTCGTAGCATGTGTACACGCTCTTGGCCGCGAACCTGAGGTGAGGTTCATCCATTTGCCGCATCCAGGCCCTATGCCAAGATACGTGACTTGTTCTTTGGGCATCCTGCTTCATCTTTTAGTAGTAGGGGTCGATGATGGCCGAGGCGAGTTCAACCAGGGAGTCCTTCTTCGTGCTGCCCCAGACCCTATAGTGCTCACGGATATCGACAAGGATCTTGCAGGCCAAGCCCGTAACCCTGAGCGCTTTTACATCGTTGGTGGTTTCCACCGTAGCGAACTTGTAGTCGGTGCTATTGACAAACCTGGCAAAACGGACGCAAGGCTCTGTGGCCATGCAGTAGTGGTAGATGAGGACATGATGGCGCACGCACAACTGGGCGACGTGAACCTTCTGATCTTTGCCGGGAAGACCGGCGGTGTACTGGAGGTCGATGCCGACCACCTTGTACTTGTCTCCAGCAAGCAACTGCTTAACGGTGTTGATGTAGTCGTCCACCACGGCCGGGTCGATGGTGTACACCACCGAGAGATCCATCTCCCTCGCGTGGGTCTCCACTTTATTCCCGCTGAACTCCATTGGAGCGTCACTAGAGATCCCCTCTCTATGTGTCATCGTGGGTGTGCTTGTTGTGTTGTGGGGCGCGACCGAAAGGTTGAAGAGACTAAGGTTATAATGGCCGCGGGAATTAAAGGGGAAGCCAGACGACCTGGAATATCGGCACGCCCTGATGGCAGTTGTAATTCGCAGCGTGTAACTCCATCATGCCGCATGTAACTACATCGCGTGGCAACGCGTGCGGCAACCGCATGCATATGGGGCCCCCGATGTGATCGTGTGCAGACCCAACCACTGGCAGAGTGCGCGCGGAGTGATGCGAGCAGAGCGCTCCGTGGTCGCCTCAACGGCGAGCAACCATATATATGCATATAGTAGTTGAACACGCAAGGAAAAGTTGTCCACAAGCCGAGGACAGCGCACTGCAGCGCCTAACGGCGAGCAGAGCTTGCCGAGGGACGCGAGCAGAGGTCGACACAGTGATACGTGGCAAATAAGACAAACTATGCGAGCGATGTCGGAGACATCAAGCACGAATCATATTAGAGTTGCATGTGCGATACGTGGCATAAAGTTGATCCATCCTAGCTGTTTGTGATGGGATAAGCCATGTGTGTGTTGTGGGCAAACGCTTGCTGGTATATAACCTCAAATTTAACCAACAAAATGTTAATGCATGTTACAAAAATTATATAACTGGAAACTATGTTCAAATACGAATACACCGATATAATCTTTGGCGACATGCATTCGTATTTTATTAATTAAATCCTACTTATAAACCAGGACGGGGGTATAGTAGGTAATTAAATTGCAAACGTTTTTTTATTAAACGTATGTGTACGTGTCCTTTCGTCCTCCTCTCGCACGTCTTGTCACCCCGCTGCCGCAGACGGTTTGAGTGCAAGCTTGAGCAGCGCGCGGGGGCGTTCTTTTGGCCAAACGGTGGTGAGCCCGTTCTCGCGCAACCGCGCAGGTTCCCGCGCAAGCTTCCCACCTGACTCCGTGAAATCCCTCAAAATCCCAATGCTTACTAGCCTACTATATAAACCCTCACGACCGACGAGTCCTGCGTCGCATTTTCCCCTCCCTCCCTGTAGCTTATCTCATCTGCTTCTCCCACAATCGACAATGGCACCGGTCCGTCATCGCTCAGCCACTCTGCCGTCATCAGAGCACAGCTCCAGCTGGGAGGCTACACCGCAGTGGCGACGCAGTCCCCGGCGTAGTGTAGTGCGCGTGGCGCCCCTATTGGGTGTGCGCGGAACACCCACCAAACGCTCCGCCGCCGGTGCCCGTCGATAGCTGTTGCCGGCCGCCGTTGCCGCCACAGCACCGTCGAAAGCCAGGGCCATCGCCGGCTCCGCCGCCGCTGCCCGAAGGCAGGAGGTGGCCGTCGTGGCCGCCACCCCACTGCCGGCCACCTTGGCCATCACTCGCTCGACCACCACGGCCCGAAGGCGGGAGGTGGTGGTCGTGGCCGCCGTGGCTGCCAGCCCACCGTCGACCGCCGAGATCATCACCTGCTCCCCTACCGCCGCCCGAAGGAGGGATGCCCGCACGTGCGGCAGAGACCTTGCGCGCTACATCGAGTTCCTATAGGAGGAGGAGGAGCGACTCATCGAGCACGTAAAGAGCCTTATTGCCGCCGTGGCCGTGGCACACGCTGACGTAGAGGCGAGGAATCAGGAGATCTACGAGCAGTCCGGCCGCTTTGAGAGGGGTCATCTGGAGCGGCAGAGGGCGTTCGAGGTGAGCATCGCTGAAGGTGCAGCAGCGGCAGCCACCGTATTGCAGTTGTCCAGCTCGTCGGTAGGATCCTCCTCCTCTTCCTCTTACTGAGCACGCTCGGCAGAGGAGAGGCTGCCGGAAGTAATACAAAGCCCCTCCATGGTAGTAGTATTTAGGGGCTATTTTGTTCAGTTCATCTGACTATAGATGTGGTGGAACTGTACAACGTACTTAAAATTAGCTAGTATATATAGTTGAACTAGCTATTCAGTATGTGGTTGGCAACAATTGGGGAAAAGTTTAGTCGGTTCAGCTGTCGAGTTGAATTGTTTGTATAAATTAAGAACAACAGCTTAATCTATGAATGAAATATATGCTTAATTACTGAATTTTAGTTGCAAAAATTACATAGTCCTAGTGATTTTTAGCTGCATATTTTGACAAATCGCAGTGTTACAAGCATTGACAAATGGCAATGTTACTAGATCAACAAATGTCAATCTTTTCAGTTTGACAAATGGCAATATACCCAATATGACAGATGCAAATCTTACCAAATTGTCTGTACATGGTTGCACACGGGTCATCCGAAAAAACTGTTTGCGTTGAAGGGAGGTAGAAATCCTACTTGCCAAATTTTCTCTTGGCTTAGCGCCGAAGTCTCGCTTTACATACATTATCCAACCTGAACCGTTTGCATTGAAGAGATGCACAAATCCTGCATAGCGAATTTTCCCTTGGCTTACTACGAAAGACCATAGCTCTCACTTTGCATACAGGTGTTCTATCTAAAACGTTTGCGATGAAGAGCTGTAGAAATCCTGCTCGGCACATTTTCCCTTGGCTTACTGGGGAAGCTGTCAGTTTACATACGGCTGTTCTATCTAAAATATTTGCAATGTTAGAGTGGTAGCTATTTGTTTCAAAATGCCTTTGTTGACTGTTATTCGAGTGCGCCTTCTCTCAAAATGGACACGAAAATTACCACAACATGTCGGGGTCCATTCCATGATAGCATGCCAAGTTTCATGAATTTCAGACGCATTTTGGATTTACTAGAATTTAAAAACAAAGTATATCAACGTTTTGCCAGCAATCAACAGTGCCCTAGTGTTTGAAATTCATTTCCATTTCTTGCATGGGACCTATGCATGCATCCAAGGACACAGATTTGATTTTTCAACCAATTTATATGCACTGGAGCATGTGCATGTAGTTCAAATTTGAATTATGCACATAAAATGCCTGGAAAACCCAGTTAATGTATAAAAATGTCCGAACGAACCCCAAAAAATTCCAAAATTTAACACAACACTCCTATTGTTCTATGTTGACACTAGAAATTTTTTGCAAGCAATAACAGGCAACGGCTATCGTTTCGTCCCCAAAGGTGGCACGTTCCCTAGTGAAACCATCAGGCTTGTTGTGAGAAGCTTATACCCAAACCTGCCCCAAATGGGACAAAGAATTTACCACGGCATGTCAGGTGCCATTCCATGATAGCATGCCAAGTTTCATGAATTTCAGACGAGTTTTGGGTTTACTAGAATTTAAAAACCATGTATCTCAATGTTTGCGGCCGAGTGATGGTGGCAGGGTGTTTGACATTTATTCCCATTTCTTGCATGGGACCTAAGCATGCAACCAAGGACACATGTTTGATTTTCCAACGAATTTATATGCAATGGAGCATGTGCATGTAGTTCAAATTTGAATTATGCACATAAAATGCCTAGAAAACCCAGTTAATGTATAAAAATGTCCTAATGAACCCCGAAAAATTCCAAAATTTAACACAACACACCTGTGGTTCTATGTTCACACTAGAATTTTTTTGAAAGCAATAACAGGCAACGGGTATCCGTTCGTCCCCAATGGTGGCACGTTCCCCACCGAAACCATCAGGCTTGTTGTGAGAAGCTCTGGTTTGTGAGAAGCTTATACCCAAACCTGCCCCAAATGGGACAAAAAATTTACCATGGCATGTGGATGCTGCTCCATGATAGCATGCCAAGTTTCATGAATTTCACATGAGTTTTGGATTTACTAGAATTTAAAAACCAGGTATCTCAATGTTTGCGGCCGAGTGATGGTGGCAGGGTGTTTGACATTTATTCCCATTTCTTGCATGGGACCTAAGCATGCAACCAAGGACACAGATTTGAATTTTCAACCAATTTATATGCATTAGAGCATGTGCATGTAGTTCAAATTTGAATTATGCACATAAATGCATTGAAAACTCAATTAATGCATAAAAATTTCCAAACGAACCCCCAAAAATTTCAAAATTGAACACAACACACCTGTTGTTCTATGTTGACACTAGAGAAAAAATTGAAATCAAGACGAGGCAATGGATATCGTTTCATCCAGAAAGGTGAAACGTTCCCCACCGTAACCATGAGGCTTGTTGCGAGAATCTCTGGTTTGTGAGAAGCTTATACCCCAACCTGCCCCAAATGGGACAATATTTTTACCACTACATGTTGATGTCGTTCCATGATAGCATGTCAAGTTTCATGAATTTCAGACAAGTTTTCAATTTACTAGAATTTTAAAACCATGTATCTCAATGTTAGCGGCCGAGCGACGGTGGCAAAAGTGTTTGACATTCCTTCCCATTTCTTGCATGGGACCTAAGGTTGCAACCAAGAACACACATTTGATTTTTCAACCCGTTTATATGCACTCGAGCATGTGCATGTAGTTCAAATTTGAATTATGCACATGAATGCATAGAAAACTCAGTTAATGTATAAAAATGTCCACGCGAACCTCGAAAAATCCCAAAAAATTGCACAACACTCCTGTTGTTCTATGTTGACACGAGAAAAAATTTGAAGGTAAGAAGAGGCAATAGATATCATTTCGTCCCCCAAGGTGGCACGTTCCCTACCGAAACCATCATGCTTGTTGTGAGAGAAGCTCTGGTTTGCGAGAAGCTTATACCATAACCTGCCCCAAATGCGACAATATTTTTTACACCAGCATGTTGATGTCGTTCCATGATAGCATGCCAAGGTTCATGAATTTCAGACGAGTTTTGTATTTACTAGAATTACAAAGCAAGCACCTCATCGTTTGCCGGAGAGCCACGGTGCTGTGGTGTTTGAAATTCATCCCCATTTCTTGAATGGGACGTAAGCATCAACCCATGGACAAATATATCATTTTACAACCCATTTTGGTGAACCGGAGCATGTGCATGTAGTTTAATTTTGAATTGTGCACCTGAAATGCCTAGAAAACCAAGTTACTGTATAAAAATGTCCAAACGAACCCTGAATAATTCCAATTTTTTTGATGACACACCTATAGTTGCATGTTCAATGCAGATAGAAGTTCTAGCCATTCAAACACCATCCTTTGCAGCTGTGACCCTATTATGTAATTCAAATCAAGACGAAAATCAAGTAGATCGCACACAGTTTATTACCACCAACCATGTGAGATGTAATACAAAATATCCTGGAGCACA
Source organism: Triticum aestivum (assembly GCF_018294505.1). Taxonomy (NCBI): domain Eukaryota; kingdom Viridiplantae; phylum Streptophyta; class Magnoliopsida; order Poales; family Poaceae; genus Triticum; species Triticum aestivum. Next base: position 192,473,490 of record NC_057799.1, read on the forward strand.
GTCGGTGTATAGTACGCATACGACTTACGCAAGAAGGTGTGTCGTCTACAGTGTGGGTGTGCTGTAGACTCCTCTGTGTACCCAAATTATGCAATGACGTGTATGAGCACTGTAACCAGGGAAATTGGAACCAAAATTTTTGACGTTCAAACTCATCACACACGGGTTAAGCTATCTGAATCGTTTGTGATGTTCACATATCGTACATAGTTCTGAATAAGGGATCGTGTCTGATGATACTTTGCGCGCCAGTTTTTTCGCTGAACCGATTCAAAAAATTTGGCTTCCGCGGAAATATCTACCTCCCCGCCCCCTCCCCCTTACCAAAAGCCACATTTCCCCTATTTCCGCCTTCCTTTCCGAGTTGAAACCTTCACTCCTTGCTTGCAGCGCCGCCCCCTCGCCGTCGATCCTCCTTCACGCTGCTCGGCCTCGTCTATCCAGGCAGGTAATCCACACCAGACCCCCATCCTCCTTCCACATCCCACATGCCCCGACTGCTAGCGCGACACCTTCCACCAAAATCACTGAACCCTCCACCAAATAAGCGCCACCCTAAGCCATGGTGCACGCAGTATAGCCAGGAGCTCAAGAAGCATTTGGCAGCGGAGAAGCAAATCGTGGCCGCATGCGCGGATGAGGTCGCGATGGCTGCCATTCGTGCCGACCCCAAGATCTTGGAGGAGAAACTCACCGTCGACGCCTCGCGCGCCGATGCCACGACGCGGTTGGCTGCTTTAAACGATAGTTCATGGCGTTTTCTCGAGGCCACCCTCGGTGCCTTCGACGAAGACTACGAGGCGTTTTCTCAGCGTGCACGTGCTTACCTCAATTCGAGAGCCAGCAGGTTGGTGCCCAGAGCGGCTTAGGCAACTCACCACTATGACGAGGGCATCCACGATGTGGAGGCCTCGCCCTCTTCCATGTCCAAGGAGCCAATCGTCATTGATATCTCCGACAATGAGGAGTAGTTTGTCTTATTAGCTCACTATAAGGACCCATGTTTAGTTTGCTAGCTACTGCCTTTCCTTAACAAATTCTAGTGAATTGCGCTATCTACTTTTACCATGCAATCTGTTACTCTAGTCTATATGTTCTATATGTCGTGCAATGTGGTGCTCCCTTATTAACTGTTTGGTTAATTAGTTGTCATGTTTAGTTAACTATTTGGTTCAATTCTGCAAATGTGATTTTCAATTCTTCAGGGTGCAAGTTTGTATTGTCTTCCATGTGAGAAATAAATCGAATTTTTCTTTACAAAATACATGAGAAACAAATACAATTGCTATATTTCCAAGTTGTCAAGCATGCTTGGTTTGGTTAACTGTTTGATCTTCTAGATACATTGTGCAATGTGGTGCTCAATTAACATTTGGTTCATTTGTTGTGGTGTTTAGTTAACTGTTTGGTTCCATTCTGCAATGCGATGTTCAATTGTTGTGGGTGCATTTTGTTATTGTATACCATGTGAGAAATAAATCGAATTTGGTTGTACTAAATACATGAGAAACAAATACAATTGCTATATTTCCAAGTTGTTAAGCATGCTTGGTTTGGTTAACTGTCTGATCTTCTATTAGGAGTATGTTATATTGTGCAATGTGGTGCTCAGTTAATGTTTGGTTCATTTGTTGTGGTGTTTAGTTAACTGCTTGGTTCAATTCTGCAATGCAATGTCCAATTGTCGTGGGTAGAATTTTGGATTGTTGTGCATGTGAGGAATAATCAAATTTGGCTGCACTTAATACATGGGAAACATATACAATTGCTATATTTCCTAGTTCTTAATCATGCTTGGTTTGGATAAATGGGTTTTCCATGTGGCTTGAATTAATCTGATGAATCTGCAATGTGCTTATTTTTCATCAACATATTTTACTAATAGCATGCGAACCCTCACTTAACCTGATCACTAACTACCTTATATGTGTTGCAGGGAAACAATGCGAAGCACTGAGGTTTACAATCGAGGTTTGCACATGCATGGTCCTTTGTCTAATAGCACATTATTGTGCAATTGCAGGAACCATTCTAATACTTAGGTTTTAAACAATTTCTTGCACATGTAGGTCCTGCTGTCAGAGGTTTTGACCCACTATTCGAACCTTTTTGCATATGGGGAAATGAGTTGTCCATGAATATCAGTCAAGTCAAGAAACTCAGAAAGATTGTTAGGATAAAGAAATTAGCGACAAAAAACAACAAGATCTTTGTCTGCACAATGAAGAAGACATCAGTTCACTACAGGATGGTACTAACTATTATACCTTCCCTTTTTTTATTCCTTTGCCCCATTTCCAATATAGAGAAGATATTTATGCACATCCTTGTTTTCAGGCCTTTCCAACGCAGTTCACTGATGATTACCTCTCAAACCACCTGTATGGTCAGGAGGCCAGGAAGGTATTCGTACAACACCCACGGTTCAATATTGAAGTGTTCTTGAAGAGGACATAGGATGGACGGTCAATCATCCACAGACACTGAACTAAAGTTGCAAAGACCTTCAACATCAATGAAGGCTCAATATTCGCCTTCTGCTTCAGCAGTTTTGCAGATGAGATACATCTGTCTATGTACCGTCCATGATGCTAATTTCAAAAGGTTATAGATGTTGCATGTGAAACTTGGTGCTGGTGCAGTTGTCTAATGGGGTAGCTGGGTGCTGAAGCTATATGATGTTGTACTTCGATGTATTTCAATTATGAAAATGAAATATAGTGTGTGCTTAATATGAAGTGTCAATTAGATCAATAAATGGATTATTAATAGGATAACTAGCCTGCTATTTGGGTTTTTCTATTGGAAACGGTTATTGAGAAAACACCGTGGGCGATGACCTTAGGCAACGCACACAGTTTCTAGAAATAAACCGTGTTGGATTAATGAACAATCACACACGACATCCTCTTGAAAACTGTTTGTGTTAGGCCACGTGGCGCAAACGTTTACCACATAAAAACTGTGTGTGATGGACAGCCTTTGCCACACAATTTCTTCTACGCACCGTGTGTGATGCATTCAATAACGCAAACGATAATTTTTTTTAATACCGTGTGCAATGGAAACGCTATCACAAACGTTTTAATGGGGAAAATTGTGTGTGATGTACCTGCGAACAGAAACGTTTTCCTTGGACCGACTGTGTGCGATGTATATACGAACAGAAACGTTTACCTGGGACTGACTGTGTGGGATGAACTTACGACTGGAAACAATTTCGCCTGTATAATTGAATTTTTTTAGCACTATTGTACGTATAACCGTATTTGATCGCTCGCCGGTCACACACGACCTCATCTTGTCGAGCGTGTGTGCCAGGAGGGCATATCCCCAATGGTTTCTGGGTCGTGTGGGAAGGACCCCCCCTATCGCAGTCACTCACTAGGCGATGGTTCCAAATGCCATCGCGGAAAGGGGTTATAAACCGTTTGTATAGCACCGAAGCGTACTAGTGACATGCATGGAGTGCCATGCCATTTAAATTCCAAAAAAATAAAAAATGATCAGAAACACATGAAACCTTGCTTGACATAATGTCATGCCACCAAGATGATGTGGTAAAAATTGGCCTGTTTGACGAAAGTTTGGACACACACCCCGCATAAACCGGAGCAACTCACTAGAAGGCTTGTGGTTCCGAGAGGGAACAATGCATGTTTGATTATGAATCGATGATAGCTTCCTCTTATGGCTCTAAAAAATTCTACAGTTAACATGCAGTAATACAACTATCCTGTCAAAATTTGGAAAATTTCAGGGGTCATTTGACCATTTTAAGACATTTAGGTGATTTTCTAGCCATTTAATGACCGTAATCCAAATTTGAACTACGTCTACATGTAGCGGCTAACAATAATGGCTTGGACACATGCATGGAGTGCCATGGCATTTAAATTCCAAAAAATTAAAAAATGATCAGACGATGTAAATATCTGGTGTTCAAAAAACAAAATGTAAAGATCTGGCAAGACAACTAGGCCCCACACGATTGGCACAATATTTCGCATCTTGAGGTTTGGAAGGTGAGTGGCGCGGGTTATTAATCAGACACGGTTATATATTCTAAACCGTCAGCTATTAAGTTCACACATGGCTTTTGCTGTGGGAATCGTGTGTAATTCAAACTGAAGTACTCGTAAATTCCGGTGACCGGCGTGTGTACTGTTCCCGTCGATCTAGATTTAGGCCGCCAATAAATACTACCTTGCTCACGCCGTCCCACCTGCATTCTCATCTACATCCTCCCCTCGCTTGCCCTCTCTCGCTCTCTCAAATCACTGTCATGACGCCGCCGATCTGCCCACGCGCCTGATAACCCACAAGTATAGGGGATCGCAACAGTTTTCGAGGGTAGATTATTCAACCCAAATTTATTGATTCGACACAAGGGGAGCCAAAGAATATTCTCAAGTATTAGCGGCTGAGTTGTCAATTCAACCACACCTGAAAGACTTAATATCTACAACAAAGTGTTTAGTAGCAAAGTGATATGGAGGTAGCAGTAATGGTGGCAAAAGTAACAATAGTAGTTTTGTAGCAATCGTAACAGTGGCAACGGAAAAGTAACTGAGCAGAGATCAATATGTGAAAAGCTCGTAGGCAATGGATCAATGATGGATAATTATGTCGGATGGCATTCATCATGCAATGGTTATAACATAGGGTGACACATAACTACCTCCAGTTCATCAATATAATGTACGCTTGTATTCTGAATATAGTCATACGTGCTTATGGAAAAGAACTTGCATGACATCTTTTGTCCTACCCTACTGTGGCAGCGGGGTCCTATTGGAAACTAAGGGATATTAAGGCCTCCTTTTAATATAGTACCGGACCAAAGCATTAGCACTTAGTGAATACAAGAAGTCCTCAAACTACGGTCATCACCCGGTGTGGTCCCGACTATTGTCACTCCGGGGTTGCCGGATCATAACACGTAGTAGGTGACCATAACTTGCAATATCGGATCAATAACACAAATATATTCATGAAAACCTAATAAGTTCAGATCTGAAATCATGGCACTCGGGCCCTAGTGACAAGCATTAGGCATAGCAAATACATAGCAACATCAATCTTAGAACATAGTGGATACTAGGGATCAAACCCTAACGAAACTAACTTGATTACAAGGTAAATCTCATCCAACCCATCACCTTCCAGCAAGCCTACGATGGGATTACTCACGCACGGCGGTGAGCATCATGAAATTGGTGATGGAGGATGGTTGATGATGACGATGGTGACGAATTCCCCTCTCCGGAGCCCCGAACGGACTCCAGATCTGCCCTCCCGAGGAAGAACAGGGCTTGGCGGCGGCTCCGTATCGTAAAACGTGATGAATCGTTCTCTCTGGTTTTTTTCTCCCCGAACGAGAATATATGGAGTTGGAGTTGAGGTCGGTGGAGGTCCAGGAGGCCTAGGGGGGTGGGCGCGCCCCCCCATCCTTGTGGCTAGGGTGTGGGCCCCCTGCTGCTGATTCTTTTGCCAATATTTTTTATTAATTCCAAAATTTATCTCCGTTGATTTTCAGGTCATTCCAAGAACTCTTTATTCTGCACAAAAATAACACCATGACAATTCTGCTAAAAACAGCATCAGTCCGGGTTAGTTCCATTCAAATCATGCAAGTTAGAGTCCAAAACAAGGGCAAAAGAGTTTGGAAAATTAGATACATTGGAGAAGTATCAACTCCCCCAAGCTGAAACCTTTGCTTGTCCTCAAGCAATTCAGTTGATAAACTAAAAGTGATAAAGAAAAACTTTTACAACTTTGTTTGATCTTGTTGTTGCAAATATGTAAAGCCAACATTCAAGTTTTCAACAAAGATCATGAACTAACCATATTCACAATAACTTTTAGGTCTCACAATTACTCATATCAATGGCATAATCAACTAGCGAGCAATCGGATGACAACACTTTCTCAAAACAATCATGATATGATATTACAAGATGGTATCTCACTAGCCCTTTCTGAGACCGCAAAACATAAATGCAGAGCACCGCTGAAGATCAAGGACTGACTAGACATTGTAATTCATGATAAAAGAGATCCAGTCACAGTCATACTCAATATAAATTAATAACAATGCATACAAATGACAGTGGTGCTCTCTAACTAGTGCTTTTTAATAAGGATGATTACTCAGCAATAAAGTAAATAGATAGGCCCTTCGCAGAGGGAAGCTCGAGTTTTGAAATAGAGATTGAATAATATTTTGAGCGGTATGCTTTCATTGTCAACATAAAAACTAAGAGATCTCGGTATCTTCCATTCTACATACATTATAGGTGGTTCCCAAACAGAATGGTAATGTTTATACTCCCCAACCACCAACAAGCACACTCCACGGCTGATTCGAAACAACGGGTACCGCCCAACTAACAACAATCCTGGGGGAGTTTTGTTTGCAATTTTTTTGATTTGATTTGCTTTAAGCATGGGACTGGGCATCCCGGTTACCGTTCATTTTCTCATGAATGATGAGCGGAGTCCGCTCATCGTGAGAATAACCCACCTAGCATGGAACATATTGACAACTCTAGTTGGTACATGAGCGATTCGAGCATACAAAATAGAATTTCATTTGAAGGTTTAGAGGTTGGCACTTGCAAATTTAGTTGGAACGGCAGGTAAATACCGCATATAGGAAGGTATGATGGACTCATATGGAACAACTTTGGGGTTTATGGAAGTGGATGCACAAGCAGTATTCCCGCTTAGTACCAGTGAAGGCTAGAAAAAGACTGGGAAGCGACCAACTAGAGATCGACAACAGTCATAAACATGCATTAAGATTAACCAACATTGAGTGCAAGCATGAGTAGGATATAAATCACCATGAACATAAATATCGTAGAGGCTATGTTGATTTTGTTTCAACGACATGAGTGAACATGCGCCAAGTCAAGCCACTCGAATCGTTCAAAGGAGGATACCATCCTATCATACTACATCACAACCATTTTAATTTCTATGTTGGCACGCAAGGTAAACGATTATAAACTCCTAGCTAATTAAGCATGGCATGAGTAACTATAATCTCTAATTGTCATTGTAAACCTGTTTCATTCATAATAGGTTGAATTAGGAACGATGAAATAATCATATTTACAAAAACAAGATAGGTCGAGTTCATACCAGCTTTTCCTCATCTCAATCATTTCATCATATATCGTCATTATTGCCTTTCACTCGCACGACTGAACGGTGTGGATAATAATAATAGTGCTCGTGCATTGGACAAAGTTGGAATCTGCAAACATTTATTCAAAGGAGAAGACAAGGTAATATGGGCTCTTTTGTTAGATCAATAATAATGCATGAGAGCCACTCAACATTTTCATCATGGTCTTCTCCTCTCGGCCCCCAAAGAAAAGAAAAGAATTTCAAAGAAACACAATGAAATATTTTTGGAGTTTTTGTATTTCTGAAGAAAGTAAAACAAGCACGAGAAAAACTATTTACACGGGAAAGCTCCCAACAAGCAAAAGAAGAACGAGAAATCTTTTTGGGTTTTCTTTTAATATTACTACTAAGAATGCATAGAAAGTAAACCAACTACAACTAATTTTTATGGTTTTTCTTAAGGTTTTTCAAACACACAAGAAGAAAGTGGAAGAAAGAAATAGGCTAACTGCTACCTCTTGAGCAGTGCGTTGGTTTTCCCTTGAAGAGGAAAGGGTGATGCAGTAAAGTAGCGTAAGTATTTCCCTTAGTTTTTGAGAACCAAGGTATCAATCCAGTAGGAGACCACGCTCAAGTCCCTCGCACCTACACAAACATATAAAAACCTCGCAACCAATGCAATAAAGGGGTTGTCAATCCCTTCACGGTCACTTAGGAAAATGAGATCTGATAGATATGATAAGATAATATTTTTGGTATTTTTATAATAAAGATGCAAAGTAAAATAAAAGGCAATAAAAATAGCTAAGTGTTGGAAGATTAATTTGATGGAAAATAGACCCGGGGGCCATAGGTTTCATTAGTGGCTTCTCTCAAGATAGCATAAGTATTACAGTGGGTGAACAAATTACTATTGAGAAATTGATAGAATTGAGCATAGTTATGAGAATATCTAGGTATGATCATGTATATAGGCATCACGTCCGCGACAAGTAGACCGAAACGATTCTGCATCTACTACTATTACTCCACACATCGACCGCTATCCAGCATGCATCTAGAGTATTAAGTTCAAAAGAACAGAGTAATGCTTTTAAGTAAGATGACATGATGTAGAGGGATAAACTCATGCAATATGATATAAACCCCATCTTTTTATCCTCGATGGCAACAATACAATACATGCCTTGCTACCCCTGCTGTCACTGGGAAAGGACACCGCAAGATTGAACCCAAAGCTAAGCACTTCTCCCATTGCAAGAAAGATCAATCTAGTGGCCAAACCAAACTGATAATTCGAAGAGACTTGCAAAGATAACCAATCATACATAAAAGAATTCGGAGAAGAGTCAAATATTGTTCATAGATAAACTTGATCATAAACCCACAATTCATCAGTCTCAACAAACACACCGCAAAAGAAGGTTACATCGAATAGATCTCCACGAGAATCATGGAGAACTTTGTATTGAGATCCAAAGAGAGAGAAGAAGCCATCTAGCTAATAACTATGGACCCGAAGGTCTGAGGTAAACTACTCACATCATCGGAGAGGCTATGGTGTTGATGTAGAAGCCCTCCGTTATCAATGCCCCCTCCGGCAGGACGCCGGAAAAGGCCCCAAGATGGGATCTCACGGGTACAAAAGGTTGCGGCGGTGGAATTAGGTTTTCATGGATTCCTCTGATGGTTTGGGGGTACATAGGTATATATAGGAGGAAGAAGTACGTCAGTGGAGCAACGTGGGCCCCATGAGGGTGGAGGGCGCGCTTGGGGGGGTAGGCGCGCCCCCTGCCTCGTGCTCTCCCCGTTGCTTGCTTTACGTGGACTCCAAGTCCTCTGGATCACGTTTGTCCCGAAAATAATATAAAAGTGTATAACAAAGCCCATTAATCATCCAAAACATAATATAATATAGCATGAAGCAATCAAAAATTATAGATACGTTGGAGACGTATCAAGCATCCCCAAGCTTAATTCCTGCTCGTCCTCGAGTAGGTAAATGATAAAAACAGAATTTTTGATGCGGAATGCTACTTGGCATAATTTTTTAATGTAACCCTCTTAATTGTGGTATGAATATTCAGATCTGAATGATTCAAGATAAAAGTTTAATATTGACATAAAAGCAATAATACTTCAAGCATACTAACTAAACAATTATGTCTTCTCAAAATAACATGGCCAAAGAAAGTTCATCCCTACAAAATCAGATAGTTTGGTCATGCTCCATTTTTGTCACACAAGAATGCTCTCATCATGCACAACCCCGATGACAAGCCAAGCAATGGTTTCATACTTTAGTAATCTCAAACTTTTTCAACCTTCACGCAATACATGAGCGTGAGCCATGGATATAACACTATGGGTGGAATGGAATATAATGATGGGGGTTATGTGGAGAAGACAAAAAAAGAGAAAGTCTCACATCAACGCGGCTAATCAATGGGCTATGGAGATGCCCATCGAATGATGTTAATGCAAGGAGTAGGGATTGCCATGCAACGGATGCACTAGAGCTATAAATGCATGAAAGCTCAACAAAAGAAACTAAGTGGGTGTGCATCCAACTTGCTTGCTCACGAAGACCTAGGGCATTTGAGGAAGCCCATTGTTGGAATATACAAGCCAAGTTCTATAATGAAAAATTCCCACTATTATATGAAAGTGACAAAACAAGACTCTCTATTATGAAGATAATGGTGCTACTTTGAAGCACAAGTGTGGAAAAAAGGATAGTAGCATTGTCCCTTTTTATTTTCTTCTTCTTTTGTTGGGCCTTCTCTTTTTTTATTTGGCCTTTCTCTTTTTTTGTTGGGACAATGCTCTATGAATGATGATCATCACACTTCTATTTATTTACAACTCAATGATTACAACTCGATACTAGAACAAAGTATGACTCTATATGAATGCCTCCGGCGGTGTACCGGGATGGGCAATGAATCAAGAGTGACATGTATGAAAAATTATGAACGGTGGCTTTGCCACAAATACGATGTCAACGACATGATCATGCAAAGCAATATGACAATGATGAAATTGTCATGATAAACGGAATGGTGGAAAGTTGCATGGCAATATATCTCGGAATGGCTATGGAAATGCCATAATAGGTAGGTATGGTGGATGTTTTGAGGAAGATATAAGGAGGTTTATGTGTGACAGAGCGTATCATATCACGGGGTTTGGATGCACCGGCAAAGTTTGCACCAACTCTCGAGGTAAGAAAGGGCAATGCACGGTACCAAAGAGGCTAGCAATGATGGAAGGGTAAGAGTGCGTATAATCCATGGACTCAACATTAGTCAAAAAGAACTCACATACTTATTGCAAAAATCTACAAGTCATCAAAAACCAAGCACTACGCGCATGCTCCTAGGGGGATAGATTGGTAGGAAAAGACCATCGCTCGTCCCCGACCGCTACTCATAAGGAGGACAATGAAAGAACACCTCATGTTTCAAATTTGTTACATAACGTTTACCATACGTGCATGCTACGGGACTTGCAAACTTCAACACAAGTATTTCTCAAATTCACAACTACTCAACTAGCACAACCATAATATCACTACCTCCATATCTCAAAACAATCATCAATCATCAAACTTCTCTTAGTATTCAACACACTCATAAGAAAGTTTTTACTAGTCTTGAATACCTAGCATATTAGGACTAATTTCCCAATTTAAGGAAATTACCATGCTGTTTAAGACTCTCAAAATAATATAAGTGAAGCTTGGGAGAATAATAGTTTCTATAAAATAAAACCACCGCCGTGCTCTATAAAACAACACAGGAAAAACAGAACCTGTCAAAAACAGAATAGTATGTACTAATCTGTAACTAATGCAAACTTCTGGAACTCAAAAAAATCTACCAAAATAGGAAGACCTAGACAATTTTTTTAATGATCTGCTGCAATTGGAATCCATATTTTATCATGTTCTGGTGATCTTTAACAATTGTTTTCGTGAACAGAAAGTTTCTGGAATTTTCAGCAAGATCAAATAACTATCATCCAAGAAGATCCTATAGGTTTAACTTGGCAGAAACACTAATTAAAACATAAAAACAAATCTAACCAGAGGTAGATCAAATATTTATTCCTAAACAGAACCAAAAAGCAAAAAACTAAAAATAAAATTGGGTTGCCTCCCAACAAGCGCTATCGTTTAACGCCCCTAGCTAGGCATAAAAGGAAGGATAGATCTAGGTATTGCCATCTTTGGTAGGCAATCCATAAGTGGCTCTCATAATAGATTCATATGGTAATTTAATTTTCTTTCTAGGGAAGTGTACATGCCTTTGTTTAACGGAAATTGGAATCTAATATTTTCTTCCTTCATATCAATAATTGCACCAATCGTTCTAAGGAAAGGTCTACCAAGAATAATAGGACATGAAGGATTGCAATCTATATCAAGAACAATAAAATCAACGGGCACATTGTTCCTATTTGCAACAATAAGAACATCATTAATTCTTCCCATAGGTTTCTTAATGGTGGAATCCGCAAGGTGCAAGTTCAAAGAACAATCATAAAATTCACGGAAACCTAGCAAATCACATAAAGTGTCATAGGGTGGAACCCTAAGTGAAGATCTTTCACGAATTGGAGGGGGAATCCCCAAGAACAAGATGAACACAAGAGAGAAAACAAGAGGAACACTCAAGAACAAGTCCAATCACACATCCACTAGACCAACAAACACACAAGATCCACAAGGTACATGAATAATCAAAGGGAAACAAGATACATGGTAGAGTTCATCCCAAATCCTATGAAGGAGATGAGGGCTTGATGATCTAGGTAGATCCTTCCCTCAAGGGGGGCTTGAATCCCTAGGGATCTTCTCCAATGGAGGTCTTGTACTCCAATGGAGTCTTCTCTCTCAAGAGTAATCCCACAAGGGGAGGTACATGAGCTAAGCTCCAATATTTAGATCTATTCTTAGCTATCCTCTAAATGAGCTAGGTGATGCCCTTATATAGTTTAGGGACGAAATAAGAGAGGAGGGGGGATACAAGGGAAAAGCCCCAAGGAGGCACGCAGGCTCTCGGTGTGGTGCGGGCACACGGGGTAAAGGGACCGGGCACCCGCACCGGTCAGGGACCCGAAGGAGGAGGCGCCGGGCACCCGGGGGACTCAGGCCCGGGCACCCGGGGTCGGTGCAGGGGCTGGGCGGCTTCGGCCGGGCACCCGGGGGCCTAAAGCCCGGGCACCTGGGGGTGTGCTGGGCCAGCGCGGGAGGTGGCCCGGGCACCCGGGGCAGCGGGGCCGGGCACCCGGAGTGGGCTGGGCCGGCGGCTGGAGGTGGCCCAGGCACCCGGGGCTGCGGGGCCGGGCACCCGGTGCGGCGGCTGGGAGCGGCCGGGCACCCGGGGCTCCACCGGCCGGGCACCCGGGGCCAGCTGGGGGCGATGCCCAGGCAGCGGCCGGGCACCCGGGGTGTCCAGGGAGCTCGGACTCCTCTCGATCTTCACGATCCTTCCCTTCCTTTCCTTCTCCGTTGTCACTTGTACCTCCGTCCTTGCCTCTTCACGGTCTTCTTCTTGATACCTAAGAGTGCATAACGCTTCCGATTGAGGTAGAACCCAATTCACGAGTGAATCCGAATGAAACTCGAAGTGGAAAGAGTTAACCTCGGTTTCGATGGCACGTGCATGCGCTCTTGTCCTAGGTCCTCCCCGTGCTTGCGGTGGTGGTGTGACGTCCATGGTGATGGTCGAGGGATGCTCCGCATCATCTCCCCCCCCCTTGGGAGAGATCCGTCCACGGATCGTGATCTTCATCACCATGGTAACGAGATGGCGTCGCCGTGTAGAAGTGGACAACCACCAAGCACTTGTCATGTGGAAGCTCGAAATGGGCACTCTCCAATGTCGCACCATCTTGTAATTCCTTCAAAAGGAGCAAAGATAACAAGCACTTGGAAAAACAAATGTGATTGTCATTAAAGCAAAACCAAGCATTCAAGAGGTGATTCACCCAACAAGTGTTGTCATCAAGCATAGCATATGGTTTGACAAAGAAGTGTGGCATGGAATTTAAGCATCTAAATTGAGCACAATCAAGGACATCATGGATACAAGCATGCAAATGTGAGATAGCCATGCAAATATGTTTGACAAGATAGCAAGCATCAAGCTCAAGATCATAGCAAACATGCATAAAGCGCTCGACAAATGGTCTATGGTAGGCATAAGAGTCATTCACAACACCAAAAGAAATGAAATGTCTAAACACATGGGGCAAGTGCAAGACAATCCAAGCATAATGTGCATATGGTGTGGTGAAGAAAGTGAGGCACTCAACACAAATGATATAGCAATTTTGGAACATGTGCGAGGCAATCAAGTTGTGCAAACTAGTGGAGCGAAGATGCAACACACTAGAGGAAATCATGGCAATCATATCATGTGAGCAAATAATAGGCATAGACAATGAACATGACATATCGCAAGTACGAACACAAACCAAGATCATTGTATCGTCATAGGCATGGGGCACATAGCAAACATGGCAATAACAAGCAATGTCTCCACCAAGCTTGCAAATACACATACAAGTAGTAGAATCAATCATCATGTGTAATGCAAAGCATGGGTCACAAATGCATGTCAAAGGCATAGGAATGAGCATATCATGCAAAGTGAACATGGCAAGATGGGCATATAATATGTAATGGATGATAACCCATAACCATGTGAGAGCCATGTAGAAGAAATTCGCGAAGTCTTTGCGCGAAGAGAGCGGTGGGAAATTCAATCCATGGGATCCCAAGTCATCATTGCTCTCTAGAGCTCGTTTTGTCAACTCATGGGATTGTGAGGTTGACAAGTATTCATGGGTACCTACACAAAAGAGACACAAACCAAAGAAATTGTGCGCGTGGTAAATGTACACATCATCCATCATGATGTGTATGTGCATGTGTGAGTTAGCACAAGATAAGCATATCTCAAAGAAATTTGATGCATGGTATGAGAACATGTCATCCATCATGAAAGAATTGTTTTTATGTATGACATGATGGGGACACAAATTGTGAATGCAAGTATATGGCACAACAATATCATTATGATTCATGGGGAGCATATTGTGCACATAATTATTGGGATCATGCAATGGATGGGATGGATCAAAATCTCCTAACATGGATGAGGAAACTATGGGGGTCTCCTCATGAGCAATAATGGAAACATCACATGGAGAATATGAACAACATCCAAAACAATGCATATCTGAAGCTAGGTGGTCATGGCATGGCATATGAGATAAAAGATGCAAAGGGAGCATATCCATATCATTACAAGAAAAACAAATGCCAATAACCATGGGCTCGGCATCTATGCCATAAGTGCAAATTGGGTTTATGTTGATGGCATATGCATAGTCACTACGATGAGATTGCAAATATGACATATTGTTGATCTCATGCATAGCATATGACAAGTCAAGCGGATTGTCAAACATGATGTGACCAAAAGAATTTTCACATGATATCCTATGTAACATGGAATCACGACTAATAGACTCCTCATGGCAATATGCAAACTCATCATAAATGGGTAAATCATCGCATGGAGAAATCATACTAGCATGAAGCATGGTAATAGGTGGAGTAACATCATGCAAGCAATCAATGTCAAGAACGTCCACTAGTGGGACAAGAGCATCACCTTCACCTATGTTACCTTTCTCGTTCCACTCAAGTGGTGTAGGTGAGGTGGGAAAGACCAAAGTGTGGTCAACGTCATCATCGTGATGGAACCATGTGGGGGGTGCATCATAGTCCACCATGGCCATCGTCTTGTACAAAGGAAGGACGAAGTCGTTGAGGGTTGGCGTGTCATCATAAATGGGACCTAGCACCAAATGAGAAGACACAATAGAGGTAGAGGTTAAGTTGTTAGAAATCGAAATGGCCTCACTCTCTCTATGTGGTGGTGGCTCACTCACTCCCTCAAGGTAGGTGCACTCAATCGCACATATGGTGGAGTCACTCAAATCACTCAAGTGGTGGTGTTGGTGGCTCTCCTTACATGGGAATTGGGGCAACTCGTCATATATGGGGCTAGTGGTGAAGTCACTCTCACTCTCAATATGGTGGCACAAGTTACTCATGTCATCATATGTCGCCGTGGTCGAAGGGAAACTCCCATGCTCAACCATCTCGTCGTCGTCGCCGTGGATGAAGGCCGAAGATGGCACATCATCGCTTTCCTCCATGACCGAAGGGAAAATCCCATGCTCGATCATCTTGGCACCGTCGCCATGGAGGAAGGCCGAAGTAGGCGTACTCGTCGGAGGTAGGCAAAGATGCCATACGTCCAAAGGCAAAGATGCCTTGATGACACTTGGCGAAAATGCCGAAGTGGCCGTAGTATTCGTAGCTCCGTCTTGGTGGTGCTTGTCTCGCGGTCTTCTCTTGTGCTCATGATGTCTGGCCGTAGCTTGATGTAGAGCTTTTTGGGACTTCTAGGTGTACGCATCGCGAGCATCTTCATCTTGATGGTGTTGTAGTGCTTGAGCTCGATGACGTTCCGAAGATTGGCCACTTGAGCGTCGCCGCCTTGAAGATGACGAAGGGGAAGAAGACTTGTAGTTGGCCACCATGTCTCGTACTTGATCCCTTTGTTCGGCCAACTTGGTGTCGATGTAGGCCCTTGTCCGTGCTTCACGTTGATGAATGTCGACGGTGAGTCGCTCAATGCTTCACATTGCTCGTTGTAGTCCGAAGATGGGTGTTTTGGTGATGTAGTTGTTCGCGTCGTCGTTGTCATGGAAGACCGGAGATGAAATGCCTTGCCTATCCATCACAAGACTCGAGCAAATGTGAGTAGGAAATAAGATAAACAATACCAAGTGACCTTTTCCCAAAGTTGAGGATGTATCCCGTTTCACTCAATGTGAGATGAATAGAATAGTGGAATTGGTACCGGACTTGTTCACTCACACCTATCAAGTAAAGCTTATGGTGGAGCTCGGTGAGGATAGTGGCACAAAAATTTGATGCAAAATGTTAGCAAGAGTCAATAATGTTGGAAAAGAGTCACAAATTCGCAAGTGAAACAAGTAGACCAATAGCAATATGTGGCACACGAAACACACACACGGATAGATAAATGGGGTCGTGCAACCAAGGAATGAGCAAAAAATGTGGAATCCACGAAAAACGCTCGTGTTGCACAACTCAAGAGAGACGCTAGCACGATTGCTCAAAAGGCGGATACGACACTTGTGCACAACCTATAAGATGCAAAATGTATCAACTTTCTATCCCAAGTATTCTATATGTATGATGTTCCGGTGTTTCGCACACGATGATTCGAGATGATCAATATGGTAGTATGATATGCAATGTGGCGATGCTACGGCTATTGCTTACAAGCTCTTTGCTCTCTTTTTCCTTTTTGCTTAAACGCTTATTCTTTTTTTTTGAGATATGGCCACTATGCGAAATGCACAAACCAAGATAGCAATTGTGTATATGCGGGAACAATCTTGTGACACAAGGGATGATATGATGATACCAAAATGATACCAATATGATATGGTATGATGCAATGGAAGGTACGGATCACTAATGTGCACAAGTAACGTTGCCGGCAATACTCAATGGCTAGTCTCGATAGGCAAGTGACGCAAAATGGGCTAAGGGGTTAACAATGTAGTGGCAAGAATGTACAATGATGGGATACCACGATACCAAGATGATATAGAGGTTACCGTTCTTGCTTACAAGTAGGGTGTCAAATTGGTGAATTGGTCGATGTCGAAGACGACCTCGTGGCGATGATGAGTGGCGGTGTTCTTGATGTAGATACCAAGATGATGTAGACCCGTCCCTAAGTAGCCGAAACACCTTAGGAAACGGTAAAAAAACGCAAACTCAAAATCTCCAAAGGCAAATGTCCAATGGTGTTGGCGGAATGCGTTGGTGGTTCCGGAGTTAGCAATGCGGAAGTGGTGTTGGTGGTTGATGACGAAGCAACCATCCCTAAGTAGCCGAAACACCTTAGGAGACTCAAGTCACCACTCAAGCAACCACAAATTCTATATGGATCAAAAATGGGTTAGGTTGCGGAAAGCTATGGTGGTTTTGCGGATGATATGGTGAATGGCCTTTGCAAAGATGCCAAAATGCCGAATTTTTTTATGGATTCAAATGATGTTGGAACCTATCTAGATGGATGGGGGATGTCAATAGCTACTCACCGAGCTAAAGAACGCGAAAATCGGACTCCGGGAGCGAAAGTTATGGCCGAAACGGTGATGGAGTTGGGCTGATTCGGCGGGTGCGGGTGCCCTGGGTTTGGGGTGCGGGCACCCGGGGTGGTCCGAGGCAAACAGCCCGGGGGTACAGGTGCCCGGGGTTTGGGGTGCGGGCACCCGGGGTGGTCAGCAGGGGTGGGCGGGGGGGTCCGGGTGCCCGGGGTTTGAGGTCCGGGTGCCCGGGGGTGTCGGATTTGGGCGGAAATTCGTGGGAAAGTGGAAGAAATTGGTGGATTTCGTGGAGGGAAAGGTGGGGATGGATGGGGGAATGCTAGGTCCACTCAAAACCAAGCAAATCTATGGATCAAATCCAACAAAACCTCATCAAACCAACAAATCAGAAAAAAATTGGGGCTATTTTTGGTGGGGAATTTTCGAATTTAGGACGAAATCACACAAAACAAGGCTAGAATGGTGGGGGGGACTCCAAATTCGTGATAAACGTGGCTCATGATACCAAGATGTTGTAGGGTGGAACCCTAAGTGAAGATCTTTCACGAATTGGAGGGGGAATCCCCAAGAACAAGATGAACACAAGAGAGAAAACAAGAGGAACACTCAAGAACAAGTCCAATCACACATCCACTAGACCAACAAACACACAAGATCCACAAGGTACATGAATAATCAAAGGGAAACAAGATACATGGTAGAGTTCATCCCAAATCCTATGAAGGAGATGAGGGCTTGATGATCTAGGTAGATCCTTCCCTCAAGGGGGGCTTGAATCCCTAGGGATCTTCTCCAATGGAGGTCTTGTACTCTAATGGAGTCTTCTCTCTCAAGAGGACTCCCACAAGGGGAGGTACATGAGCTAAGCTCCAATATTTAGATCTATTCTTAGCTATCCTCTAAATGAGCTAGGTGATGCCCTTATATAGTTTAGGGACGAAATAAGAGAGGAGGGGGATACAACGGCAAAGCCCCAAGGAGGCACGCAGGCTCTCGGTGTGGTGCGGGCACCCGGGGTAAAGGGACCGGGCACCCGCACCGGTCAGGGACCCGAAGGAGGAGAGGCCGGGCACCCAGGGGACTCAGGCCCTGGCACCCAGGGTCGGTGTAGGGGCTGGTCGGCTTCGGCCGGGCACCCGGGGGCCTAAAGCCCGGGCACCTGGGGGTGTGCTGGGCCGGCGCGGGAGGTGGCCCGAGCACCCGGGGCAGCGGGGCCGGGCACCCGCAGTGAGCTGGGGCCGGCGGCTGGAGGTGGCCCAGGCACCCGGGGCTGCGGGGCCGGGCACCCGGTGCGGCTGGGCCGGCGGCTGGGAGCGGCCGGGCACCCGGGGCCAGCTGGGGGCGATGCCCAGGCAGCGGCCGGGCACCTGGTGCCAAAGAGTCCGGGCACCCGGGGTGTCCAGGGAGCTCCGACTCCTCTCGATCTTCATGATCCTTCCCTTCCTTTCCTTCTCCGTTGTCGCTTGTACCTCCGTCCTTGCCTCCTCACGGTCTTCTTCTTCATACCTAAGAGTGCATAACGCTTCCGATTGAGGTAGAACCCAATTCACGAGTGAATCCGAATGAAACTCGAAGTGGAAAGAGTTAACCTCGGTTTCGATGGCACGTGCATGTGCTCTTGTCCTAGGTCCTCTCCGTGCTTGCGGTGGTGGTGTGACGTCCATGGTGATGGTCGAGGGATGCTCCGCATCATAAAGTTTTTGGAATCGTGGAAACACTAGCACCCAAATCACACAAAGCATAGCATTCATGATCTTTAATTTTAATTTTAATAGTAGGTTCCCACTCATCATATAGTTTTCTAGGGATAGAAACTTCCAACTCAAGTTTTTCTTCATAAGATTGCATTAAAGCATCAACGATATGTTTAGTAAAAGCTTTATTTTGGCTATAAGCATGAGGAGAATTTAGCACGGATTGCAACAAGGAAATACAGTCTATCAAAGAGCAATTATCATAATTAAATTCCTTGAAATCCAAAATAGTGGGTTCATTAATATCTAGAGTTTTGATCTCTTCAATCCCACTTTTACCAATTTTTGCATCAAGATCTAAAAACTCCGAATTTTTTGGACGCCTTCTAGGTAAAGGTGACTCATCTCCAGTCCCATCATTATCAAGATTCATATTGCAAAACAAAGATTCAATAGGAGACACATCAATAACATTTAGATCTTCGTCTTTATTCTCACAAAAACTAGAAGAACACGCTTTCACAAAGCAATCTTTCTTAGCACGCATCCTAGCAGTTCTTTCTTTGCACTCATCAATGGAAATTCTCATGGGTTTGAGAGACTCATTGATATCATGCTTAGGTGGAATAGATCTAAGTTTCAAAGAATCAACATCAAGAGAAATTCTATCAACGTTCCTAGCCAATTCATCAACTTTAAGTAATTTTTCTTCAAGGAAAGCATTGAAATTCTTTTGCGAATTCATAAACTCCTTAACACTAGTCTCAAATTCAGAGGGCATCTTATTAAAATTTCCATAAGAATTGTTGTAGGAATTACCATAATTATTAGAGAGATTACTAGGATATGGCCTAGGATTAAAGTTTCCTCTATACATGTTATTACCAAAATTATTCCAACCAACAAAATTCACATCCATAGATTCATTATTATTCTCAATCAAAGTAGACAAAGGCATATCATTAGGATCATAAGAAACACTTTTAGTAGCAAATAATTTCATGAGTTCATCCATCTTTCCACTCAAAACATTAATTTCTTCTATCGCATGAACTTTTTTATTAGTAGATCTTTCGGTGTGCCATTGAGAATAATTAACCATAATATTATCTAGGATTTTAGTAGCTTGTCCTAAAGTGATTTCTATAAAAGTGCCACCCGCGGCCGAATCTAGAAGATTTCTAGAGGCAAAATTCAATCCGGCATAAATTTTTTGTATAATCATCCATAAATTCAAACCATGTGTAGGGCAATTACGTATCATTAGTTTCATCCTCTCCCAAGCTTGTGCAACATGTTCATGATCAAGTTGCTTAAAATTCATAATATCGTTTTTAAGAGAGATGATTTTAGCGGGAGGAAAATACTTAGAGATAAAAGCATCTTTGCACTTATTCCATGAATCAATACTATTTTTAGGCAAATACGAAAACCAAGTTTTAGCACAATCTCTAAGCGAAAAAGGAAATAGCTTGAATTTAACAATATCATTGTCCACATGTTTCTTCTTTTGCATATCACACAAATCAACGAAGCTATTTAGATGGGTAGCGGCATCTTCACTAGGAAGGCCGGCGAATTGATCTTTCATGACAAGATTCAATAAAGCAGCATTAATTTCACAAGATTTAGTATCGGTAAGAGGAGCAATCGGAGTGCTAAGAGAATCATTGTTGTTGGTATTGGTAAAGTCACACAATTTAGTATTGTCTTGAGCCATCGTGACAAGCAAGCAATCCAACACACGAGCGAATAAGAAGAGTGCGAAAAAGAGGCGAACGGAAAGGCGAGGGTGAATAAAACGGCAAGGGTGAAGTGGGGGAGAGGAAAACGAGAGGCAAATGGCAAATAATGTTATGCGGGAGATGAGAGTTTGTGACGGGTACTTGGTATGTCTTGACTTTTGCGTAGACTCCCGGGCAACGGCGCCAGAAATGGCTCATTGACGGGAAATGAAATCTTGACTTGACTTGGTGTAGGCCTCCCCGGCAACGGCGCCAGAAATCCTTCTTGCTACCTCTTGAGCACGGCGTTGGTTTTCCCTTGAAGAGGAAAGGGTGATGCAGTAAAGTAGCGTAAGTATTTCCCACAGTTTTTGAGAACCAAGGTATCAATCCAGTAGGAGACCACGCTCAAGTCCCTCGCACCTACACAAAAAAATAAAAACCTCGCAATCAACGCAATAAAGGGGTTGTCAATCCCTTCACGGTCACTTACGAAAGTGAGATCTGAAAGATATGATAAGATAATACTTTTGGTATTTTTATAATAAAGATGCAAAGTAAAATAAAAGGCAATAAAAATAGCAAAGTGTTGGAAGATTAATATGATGGAAAATAGACCCGGGGGCCATAGGTTTCACTAGTGGCTTCTCTCAAGATAGCATAAGTATTACGGTGGGTGAACAAATTACTGTCGAGCAATTCATAGAATTGAGCATAGTTATGAGAATATCTAGGTATGATCATGTATATAGGCATCACGTCCGCGACAAGTAGACCGAAACGATTCTGTATCTACTACTATTACTCCACACATCGACCGCTATCCAGCATGCATCTAGAGTATTAAGTTCAAAGAACAGAGTAATGCTTTAAGTAAGATGACATGATGTAGAGGGATAAACGCATGCAATATGATATAAACCCCATCTTTTTATCCTCGATGGCAACAATACAATACGTGCCTTGCTGCCCCTGCTGTCACTGGGAAAGGACACCGCAAGATTGAACCCAAAGCTAAGCACTTCTCCCATTGCAAGAAAGATCAATCTAGTAGGCCAAACCAAACTGATAATTCGAAGAGACTTGCAAAGATAACCAATCATACATAAAAGAATTCAGAGAAGATTCAGATATTGTTCATAGATAAACTTGATCATAAACCCACAGTTCATCGGTCTCAACAAACACACCGCAAAAGCAGATTACATCGAATAGATCTCCACGAGAATCGTGGAGAACTTTGTATTGAGATCCAAAGAGAGAGAAGAAGCCATTTAGGTAATAACTATGGACGCAAAGGTCTCAGGTAAACTACTCACACATCATCGGAGAGGCTATGGTGTTGATATAGAAGCCCTCCGTGATCAATGCCCCCTCCGGCAGGACGCCGAAAAAGGCCCCAAGATGGGATCTCACGGGTACAGAAGGTTGCGGCGATGGAATTAGGTTTTCGTGGATGCCTCTGACGGTTTGCGGGTATGTAGGTATATATAGGAGGAAGAAGTACGTCGATGGAGCAACATGGGCCCCACGAGGGTGGAGGGCGCGCTTGGGGGGCTAGGCGCGCCCCCCTGCCTCGTGTTCTCCCCGTTGATTGCTTTACGTGGACTCCAAGTCCTCTGGATCACGGTTGTTCCGAAAATCACGTTCCCGAAGGTTTCATTCCATTTGGACTCCGTTTGATATTCTTTTTCTGCGAAACTCTGAAATAGGTAAAAAGACAGCAATTTGGGCTGGGCCTCCGGTTAATAGGTTAGTCCCAAAAATAATATAAAAGTGTATAACAAAGCCCATTAATCATCCAAAACGGAATATAATATAGCATGAAGCAATAAAAAATTATAGATATGTTGGAGACGTATCACTAACATGGATAATACAATGAAAAAGTATGAACACTGACAACTGAAATGAGTGTGTGAACATGAATGTAATGTCGGTGAGGAATACGTACTCCCCCAAGCTTAGGCTTTTGGCCTAAGTTGGTCTAAGTCCACGGATGGCCGGGTGGATATCCAAGGTTGTAGTCGGGATTGTACTGAGACGCGTCAGCCACTGCCTGAAGTGCTACAGCATGGAGCTGAGCAGCTTCCACTGCTCTCTCATACTCATCTGCCTCCTCTCTAGTTATAAAATATCATCCCCTTGCCTGAAAGTTAAAGAAAGCAGGAGCAGGAAGATTAACAAGGACGGTACACCGTCTATCAAAGATTAATCGGTACTGGAGGATCCGTTCGTTCCTCTTAAGAAACTGGCGGCGTACCATAGCCTCATAATCCAGAAAAGCAGGTGGCAACTCAATATCATAACTTCTAATAGGTACATTCAAATAGTTAGCTAAATGAGTTGCATAAAACCCACCAAATAAATCTCCATCTTTAGCATTAAGATGTAGCCTTCTAGCAATAATGGCCCCCAAATTCTATCATTTATCACCTAACACCACACACTTGAGGACACTAAGATCTGGAACGCAAACATGGCAAAGCTCATGTTTACCATTAATACACCTACCGATAAAGAGAGCAAAATATTGTATGGCAGGAAAGTGAATGCTCCGTATGGTTGCTTGTGTGATATTTCTAGTTTCTCCAACAGTGATACTAGCAAGGAAATCATTATATTCAGATTTATGAGGCTCACTAAGACTACCCCATTGCGGAATTTTACATGCATCACAAAAGTCTTCTAGGTCCATGGTATAAGATTCATCATAAAGATCAAACAGGACAGTATGAGTGTTACGCTTAGATGAAAACTCAAACCTACGCACGAAGGAATCGATGAGATAATGATACTGTAAGCACTTGTCTGATAAGAAATCCTCAAGGCCGGCATTTTGTACGTACTCATAGAATTCATCCTTGAAACCTGCACGTTCCATAAATTCATCTGACGGCCATTCACATGGCTTCACTTGAGCTTCCCTTGGTGGTTCAGGGTCCAGTTCGCGTATCGCACGCCTCGGCGCTTGTTTTCTTAAAGAACCACCTTGGTACATTCTCCTAGACATTTTTCTTTCTCTGAAAATTTCTGAAATTTTTAGTGAATCAAACTCAACAAAATTGATAGCAGCTACTCCTACAAGTGCCTAGAAGCTATATCATGCATCAAAACTACTTTGGTCCATATAAATTTGACATGCAAGCTTAAGAACAAGGTCACCACAGCAGCAAAAATTTGCAATGAATAAAGCACTAGAACAAAAACTAATTGGGCCATTGGAGGAGTCACATACCGAAGAACAATCCCCCAAAGCAGTTTTGTGAATGGAGCTTTGAGCAAGGAGATAGAAAATGGCAGCAAGAGGAGAAAGAACACGAGTTTGAGCTATGGAGTGATTTTTTCTGGAGGAAGAAGGAGTGGATGGGTGCTGGAATAAGTGGAGGGGGAACGTGGGGCCCACAAGGTCAGGGGCGCGCCCGCCCTCCACCCTTGTGGCTACCTGGTGAGGTCCCCTGGTGTGTTCTTTGCACCAGAAATTCTTAAATATTGTAAAAATAATCATACTAAATTTTCAGGGCATTTGGAGAACTTTTATTTTCGAGACATTTTTTATTGCATGGATAATTCAGAAAACAGACATAAAATACTTTTTTTCTTTATTTAATCTAAATAACATAAAGTAAAAGATGGGTACACAGAGTTGTGCTTTCTAAATTCATCCATCTCATGCTCATCAAAAGGAATCCATTAACAAGGTTGATCAAGTCTTATTAACAAACTTTCGAATAACACTAGGTTACCTCAACGAGGATATGCATTTCCCCAACGATAAGAATATCACATTTCTTTTTGACAATAGGAAGAGGAAATTTGAAACCTCCAATAGTAATAGTTGAAATTTTTCCAATAAAATTGATACTATGAACTTGAGGTTGTTTCTTCGGAAAGTGCACCGTATGCTCATTACCATTAAAATGAAAAGTGACATTGCCTTTGTTGCAATCAATAACAGCCCCTGCAGTATTCAAAAGGAGTCTACCAAAAATAATCGACATACTGTCGTCCTCGGGGATATCAAGAATAACAAAGTTCGTTAAAATAGTAACATTTGCAACCACAACAGGCACGTCCTCACAAATACCTATGGGTATAGCAGTTGATTTATCGGCCATTTGTAAAGAAATTTCAGTAGGTGTCAACTTATTCAAATCAAGTCTATGATACAAAGAGAAAGGCATAAAACTAACACCGGCTCCAAGATCACATAAAGAAGTTTTAACATAGTTTCTTTTAATGGAGCATGGTATAGTTGGTACTCCCGGATCTCCAAGTTTCTTTGGTATTCCACCCTTAAAAGTATAATTAGCAAGCATGGTGGAAATTTTAGCTTCCGGTATCCTTGTTTTATTTGTAACAATTTCTTTCATATACTTAGCATAAGGAGGCATTTTAAGCATATTAGTCAAACGCATACGCAAAAAGATAGGTCTAATCATTTCAGCAAAGCGCTCAAAATCCTCATCATCCTTTTTCTTGGATGGCTTAGGAGGAAAGGGCATGGGTTTCTGAACCCATGGCTCCCTTTCTCTACCATGTTTTCTAGCAACAAAATCCTTCTTATCATAACGTTGATTCTTTGATTGTGGGTTATCAAGATCAACAGCAGGTTCAATCTCTATATCATTATCATTACTAGGTTGAGCATCAACATGAACATCATTATTAACATTATCACTAGGTTCATGTTCATCACCAGATTGTGTCTCGGCATCAGAAATAGAAATGTCATTGGGATTCTCAGGTGTGTCTATAGCAGGTTCACTAGCATGCAAAGTCCTATTAGTTTTCTTTTTCTTTTTAGTTCTAGGACTAGGTGCATCAAAATTAATTCTCTGAGAATCTTGCTCAACTCTCTTGGGATGGCCCTTAGGATACAAAGGTTCCTGAGTCATCTTACCACTCTAGTCATAACCCTAACAGCATTATCATTATTCTTATTATTCAACTCATTAAGCAATTCATCTTGAGCGTTAAGTACTTGTTCTACTTGAGTTGTAACCATGGAAGCATGTTTACTAATAAGCTTAAGATCATTAACAGTACTATTCATATAATTACTTAGGTGATCGAGCTCTAACATAAGCATTGAAATTTTCTTGTTTAACAATAAAATTATCAAACTCATCAAGGCATTGTCTAGCAAACTTATTATGAGGAATATCACCTTCATCAAATCTACGGAGAGAGTTTACCTCTACTACCTGTCTCGGGTTATCAAGACCATGTATTTCTTCAATAGGCGGTAAATTCTTAACACCTTCAGCTTTAATACCTTTTTCTTTCATGGATTTCTTTGCCTCTTGCATATCTTCAGGACTGAGAAATAGAATACCCATTTTCTTCGGAGTTGGTTCAAGAAGTGTCCAATCATTTTCATTACTCAATATATTATTCAATAGCAACTCGGCTTGCTCAACAGTTCTTTCCCTGAAAAACACAACCAGCGCAACTATCCAGGTGGTCTCTGGAAGCATCGGTTAGTCCATTATAAAAGATACCAAGTATTTCATTTTTCTTGGGAGGATGATCAGGCAAAGCATTAAGTAATCAGAGAAGCCTCTCCCAAGCTTGTGGGAGACTCTCTTCAATTTGCACAAAATTATATATTTCCCTTAAAGCGGTCTGTTTCTTATGAGCGGGGAAATATTTTGCAGAGAAGTAGTAAATCATATCACGGGGACTATGCACACAACCAGGAGCAAGAGAATTAAACCGTAACTTAGCATCACCCTTTAGTGAGAAATGGAATAATTTAAGAATATACTAGTAGTGGATTTTTTCCTCATGAGCAAATCGGGTGGCTATATCATTCAATTTACTAAGATGTGCCACGACAAATTCAGATTCATAACCATGAAAATGATCAGAGTCAACCAAAGTAATTAACTCAGGATCAACAGAGAATTCATAATCCTTATCAGTAACAAAGATAGGTGAAGTAGCAAAAGCAGGATCATATTTCATTCTAGCATTCAAGGATTTTGCTTTCAGCTTAACTAACAATTTCTTAAGATCCTCTCTATCATTGCAAGCAAAGAAGACTCTAGCAGTTTCTTCATCCATAACATAACCCTCAGGAACAACAAGAAATTCATATCTAGAGGGAGAATCATAATCATAATCCTCAATAATATCATCAGTTTCAATAATTTCATTATCTCTAACCCTAGCAAGTTGTTCATCAAGAAATTCAACTAGTGGCACAGTATCATCAAGCACAGAAGTAGTATCATCATAAGCATCATGCATAGTAGAAGTGGCATCATCAATAACATGCGACATATCAGAATCAATAGCAGGTGTAGGTATCGCAAGTTTACTCAAAACAGAAGGAGAATCAAGTGTAGAGCTAGATGGCAGTTACTTACTTCCCCTCATAGTTGAGGGAAAAATCTTAGTTCTTTGATCTTTGAAATTCCTCATAAGTATCAATAGATCTAAATCCCAAGTGACTCAGAGAATAGAGCTATGCTCCCCGGCAACGGCGCCAGAAAAAGGTCTTGATAACCCACAAGTATAGGGGATCGCAACAATTTTCGAGGGTAGACTATTCAACCCAAATTTATTGATTCGACACAAGGGGAGCCAAAGAATATTCTCAAGTATTAGCAGCTGAGTTATCAATTCAACCACACCTGAAAGACTTAATATCTACAGCAAAGTGTTTAGTAGCAAAGTAATATGGGGGTAGCAGTAACGGTGGCAAAAGTAATAGTTGCAGTTTTGTAGCAATCGTAACAGTGGCAACGGAAAAGTGACTGAGCAGATATCAATATGTGAAAAGCTCGTAGGCAATGGATAGATGATGGATAATTATGTCGGATGGCATTCATCATGCAACAGTTATAACATAGGGTGACACGGAACTAGCTCCAGTTCATCAATATAATGTAGGCATGTATTCCGAATATAGTCATACGTGCTTATGGAAAAGAACTTGCATGACATCTTTTGTCCAACCCTCCCATGGCAGCGGGGTCCTATTGGAAACTAAGGGATATTAAGGCCTCCTTTTAATAGAGTACCGGACCAAAGCATTAGCACTTAGTGAATACATGAACTCCTCGAACTATGGTCATCACCGGGTGTGGTCCCGACTATTGCCACTCCGGGGTTGCCGGATCATGACACCTAGTAGGTGACTGTAACTTGCAATATCAGATCAAGAACACAATTATATTTATGAAAACAAAATAAGTTCAGATCTGAAATCATGGCACTCGGGCCCTAGTGACAAGCATTAGGCATAGCAGCAAAGTCATAGCAACATCAATCTTAGAACATAGTGGATACTAGGGATCAAATCCTAACAAAACTAACTCGATTACATGGTAAATCTCATCCAAACCATCATTGTCCAGCAAGCCTACGATGGGATTACTCACGCACAGCGGTGAGCATCATGAAATTGGTGATGGAGGATGGTTGATGATGATGGCGACGGATTCCCCTCTCTAGAGCCCCGAACAGACTCCAGATCTGCCCTCCCGAGAAAGAACAGGGCTTGGCGGCGGCTCTGTATTGTAAAACGCGATGAATCCTTCTCTTTGGTTTTTTTCTCCCGAACATGAATATATGGAGTTGGAGTTTAGGCCGGTGGAGGTCCAGGGGGCCCACAAGGTCGGAGGGCGCGCCCCCCCACCCTTGTGGCTAGGCTGTGGCCCCCTGCTGCTGATTCTTTTGCCAATATTTTTTATTAATTCCAAAAGTTATCTCCGTTGATTTTTAGGTCATTCCAAGAACTTTTTATTCTGCACAAAAATTAAACCATGGCAATTCTGCTGAAAACAGTGTCAGTCCGGGTTAGTTCTGTTCAAATCATGCAAGTTAGAGTCCAAAACAGGGGCAAAAGAGTTTGGAAAAGTAGATACGTTGGAGACGTATCAGCGCCGACGAGGAGGTGCTGCCCCCTGAGGACGCTCAGTCGAAGAGCAGCGACGAGGAGGACCCCTCACGCTGTCGGACGAGGTTGCGCCGGAGCCCCCAACTATGGAGTGTTTTGAGGCTAGTACAATCTTTTCTGTCGAAGTCGCTCATGCGGCTTGAACTACGTCGTTATTTCCGCAAAGAGGAAGGGATGATGCAGCACAGCAACGGTAGGTACTTCCCTCAGTGATGAGACCAAGGTTATCAAACCAGTAGGAGAACCATGCAACACTACATAAACGGTACCTGCACACAAAGAACAAATACTTGCAACCCGACGTGTTAAAGGGGTTGTTAATCCCTTTCGGGTAACGGTGCCAGAAATTGTCAAGTTGACGAGATAAAATTGTAGTAGATTGATAAATGCAAATAAAAGCAAATAAAATTCAGCGAGGTATTTTTGGGTTTTTGATAATATAGATCTGAAAATACAAGTAGCAAAAAAATAAAAAGGCAAATAGCAATATAGATCTAAAAATATATGATGAGAAAATAGACCCGGGGGCGTAGATTTCACTAGTGGCTTCTCTCAAGAAAAATAGCATACGGTGGGTCAACAAATTACTGTTGGGAAATTGATAGAACTTCAAATAATCATGATGATATCCAGGCAATGATTATTATATAGGCATCACATCCAAGAATAGTAGACCGACTCCTGCCTGCATCTACTACTATTAATCCACACATCGACCGCTATCCAGCATGCATCTAGTGTATCAAGTTCATGGAAAACAAAGTAATGCAATAAGAACGATGACATGATGTAGACAAGATCTATTCATGTAGGAATTGGACCCCACCTTGTTATCCTTAATGGCAACAATACATACGTGTCGTTTCCCCTTCTGTCACTGGGATCAATCACCATAAGATCGAACCCATCACAAAGCACCTCTTCCCATGGCAAGAAAAATCGATCTAGTTGGCCTAACTAAACCAAAGATTCGAAGAAGAAATACGAGGCTATAAGTAATCATGCATATAAGAGATCAAAAGACTCAAATAACTTTCATGGATAAAAACATAGATCTGATCATAAACTCAAAGTTCACCGGATCCAACACCGCAAAAAGAGTTACATCAAATAGATCTCCAAGAGACCATTGTATTGGGAATCAAATGAGAGAGGAAGCCATCTAGCTACTAACTACGGACCCATAGGTCTACAATGAACTACTCACGCATCATCAGAGAGGCGCCAATATGAGGATGATGAACCCCTTCGTGATGCTGTCTAGATTGGATCTATAGTTTTTGGAACTTGCGGCAGCTGGAATTGATTTTCGTCGACTCCCCTAGGGTTTCTGGAATATTGGGGTATTTATAGAACAAAGAGGCGGTGCAGGAGGCCACCGAGGTGGGCATAACCCACTAGGCCGCGCCTGGGCCCCCAGGCACGCCCAGGTGGGTTGTGCCCCCCTTGGGGCACCCCTCTGGTACTTCTTTGGCCCGTTTGGTGTCTTCTGGTCCAGAAAAAATCACCACAAATTTCGCTGCGTTTGGACTCCGTTTGGTGTTGATTTTCTGCGAAGTAAAAAACAAGCAAAAAACAGCAACTGGCACTGGGCACTATGTCAATAGGTTAGTCCCAAAAATGATATAAAGTTGCTATAAAATGATTGTAAAACATCCAAGAATGATAATATAATAGCATGGAACAATAAAAAATTTATAGATACGTTGGAGACGTATCAGCATCCCCAAGCTTAATTCCTGCTCGTCCTCGAGTAGGTAAATGATAAAAATAGAATTTTTGATGTGGAATGCTGCCTAACATGTTCATCACAAATTCTTTTCTTTGTAGCATGGACATTTGGACTTTCATATGATTCAAAGCAATAGTCTAGTTTTGACATGAAGATTTCAATACTCAAGCATATCAACAAGCAACCATGTCTTTCAAAATATCAAAACTAAAGCAAGTTATCCCTAACCACATTATGCTCAATCATTGATCCATTCATGAAACACACTCGCATATTAGCTACACCCAATGCTCAAGTACGATCATAGTGCCCCTTAGTTGGTGCTTTATAAGAGAAGATGAAGACTCAAATAAAAATAAAAATTGCATAAATTAAAAGAAAGGCCCTTCGCACAGGGAAGTAGGGATTTGTAGAGGTGCCAGATCTCAAAGCGAAAAAGGTAGAGATAAAACATTTTGGGTGGCATGCTTTTCCTGTCAACAAAAACGATCGAGTAGTTCCCAATACTTTCCATGCTACATATATCATAGGCGGTTCCCAAACAGAAAATAAAGTTTATTCCTTTTTCCACCATACTTTCACCTTCCACGGCTAACCGAATCCACGGGTGCCGTCCATACCAACACTTTCCAAGGAATTTATTATTTGACAACATAAAGTAAATTCATTTTCATTTGCGACTGGGCATCCCTAATACCTTTGTCGTACTCTCGTGCAATGACAAGTGAACAAACACTCATCTTGAGAATAACACATCTAGCGTGCCACCGACCAGGAGCTCCGGTGGGCGCCCAACAAAATGGCAAGATCGTTCGCGCTTGTCCGCCAGCAAGAGGCAGATCGGTACGTCAAGCGCTGCGAGGCAGAGGAGGCGGCGTACTGCCTCCGCGCTGGGAAGACACCGCGCACCTGGGAGCTGCTGGCGAGGGGCTGCCGAAATACTGCCCCTAGGAGGGATTATTAGTTTTAGTATTGTTTGTTTTCAATTTTATGCATTGTACCTAGTAGTTAAGTATCACCACGTATATGTGATGATATTATATATATTCTTTGATGAACTAATGAACAATTAATATATATTATGAATTCCATTTTCTATCTGTTTTTTGTATACTAATTTGTATCTAGTTGTTATCATCCACATATACAGAATGGAAAGCATATACACACACATTGAAACAGAACATATAAGAACGGGAAACAGAGTACACACATTGAAACAGAGCAATATTATAATTGTTGCGAATACATAGCGATGCACGTCGAAACGGCTCAACAAAATAAAACGCGTCCATGAGACCATGACCAGCACCCCTTGCCTACAGTAGCTCTTGGCTCTGCCTGAACTCGTGCATGCGTTCGTCCAAGCGGTCGACACGCTCGCGGTACATCTGGAACACGATCTCGAGCTCCAAGTTGGCTATTTCATTGGAGATCACCAGCTCGAGGATGCGACGGCCATGTTCCTCAACTGCACCCAGGTGGACATTGATGTCTGCTAGAACTACGTCGGTATTTCCCCAAAGAGGAAGGGATGATGCAACACAGCAATGATAGGTATTTCCCTCAGTGATGAGACCAAGGTTATCGAACCAGTAGGAGAACCACGCAACACTACGTGAACAACACCTGCACACAAATAACAAATACTCGCAACCCTACGTATTAAAGGGGTTGTCAATCCCTTTCGGGAAACAGCACCAGAAATTGGCAAACGGACGTGAGAGAGTTGTAATAAATTGATAGATAGATTGCCAAATAAAATAAAGTGCCACAAAGGTATTTTTGTATTTTTGGTTTAATAGATCTGAAAAAAGCAAATAAAAATAGATCGCAAAGGCAAATATAATAAAGAAGAGACCCTGGGGCCGTAGGTTTCACTAGTGGCTTCTCTCGGGAAAAATAGCAAATGGTGGGTGAACAAATCACTGTTGGGCAATTGATAGAACTTCAAATAATCATGACGATATCCAGGCAATGATCATTATATAGGCATCACGTCCAAAATTAGTAGACCGACTCCTGCCTACATCTACTACTATTACTCCACACATTGACTGCTATCCAGCATGCATCTAGTGTATTAAGTTCATAGAAAAACGGAGTAATGCAATAAGAATGATGACATGATGTAGACAAGATCAATTTATGTAGAAATAGACCCCATCTTGTTACCCTTAATGGCAATGGTACATACGTGTCAGTTCCCCTTCTGTCACTGGGATCAAGCACCATAAAATCGAACCCATCACAAAGCACCTCTTCCCATTGCAAGATAAATAGATCAAGTTGGCCAAACAAAACCCAAATATCGGAGAAGAAATACGAGGCTATAAGCAATCATGCATATAAGAGATTCAAAGAGGACTCAAATAACTTTCATGGATAAAAAGATAGATCTGATCATAAACTCAAAGTTCATCGGATCCCGACAAACACACCGCAAAAAGAGTTACATCATACGGATCTCCAAGAGACCATTGTATTGAGAATCAAAAGAGAGAGAGGAAGCCATCTAGCTACTAACTATGGACTCGTAGGTCTACAATGAACTACTCACGCATCATTGGAGAGGCACCAATGGGCATGATGAACCCCTCCGTGATGGTGTCTAGATTGGATCTGGTGTTTCTGGAACTTGTGGCGGCTGGAATTGAATTTTGTCGACTCCCCTAGGGTTTCTGGAATATTGGGGTATTTATAGAGCAAAGAGGCGGTGCGGGAGGCCACCGAGGTGGACACAACCCACCTGGGCGCGCCTGGGGGCCCAGGCGCGCCCTGGTCGGTTGTGCCCCCCTCAGGGCACCCCCCCAGGTGCTTCTCCGGCCCGTTGGGTGTCTTCTGTTCCATAAAAAATCCACAAAAAATTTCACTGTGTTTGGACTCCGTTTGATATTGATTTCCTGTGATGTAAAAAACATGCAAAAAATAGCAACTGGCACTAGGCACTATGTCAATAGGTTAGTACCAAAAAATGATATAAAATGACTATAAAATGATTGTAAAACATCCAAGAATGATAATATAATAGCATCGAACAATCAAAAAGTGTAGATACGAGACGTAACAGACACCTGGGCCAAGGAGGCGGTCGAGCCTAGCGACCAGCGCGTTGGCATCGAGCGGGCCGCGGTCAAGGCGAACGGCGCGACCCATGCGAACGGCATGTGTCAGGACCCCGATTCCAAGTCACATCGATCTAGCCGGTAACACCTCATGTCACTTTGCGGCCTCACGCACGGTATTCCCACGGGTGTCGCCTTACCATGGCCCGGGACCGTTTGCGCCTTTTGGCTCACGTATATGATAGTGTCGCTAGCATCCATATGACAGAGAACCCGGGCCGACATGACTAGTCATGAACCCAAAGTGGCACTAACTTACGGGGATAGGCATACATGAATCAACATCGAGCATGTCGGTCAGTAGCATGCGAATCCGGGCTGTAGCACTGGGCTAACAGGACTCCGGTGAACCGGGCTGTAGCAGGCTAGGCAGGACTCCGGATGTCACCGCGTGACATTTCCCCGAAGGGACAGACACAGGAACGAAGTGAATCACATGCCGGCCAGTCAAGTGTTCCGGAGCAGTAGTGTTGGGCTAGCAGGACTCCAGTGAACCGGGCTGTAGCGGACTACTATGGCTCATGGAAGCACACGACTACATTTCCCCATAAGAGAGGCTACCAAGGATAAACAACTAGGTTGTCGGATCCCACACATACCAAGCATTTCAATCATACACACAATATGCTCGATATGTGTAAATACAACATGGCATCACAACATAACTCTACGACTCAAGTATTTATTCATTAGGCTCCGAGGAGCCAAGATATTACAAACATGGGTCTCATGACACAACATTCAGAGCATACAAGTCAAAGCACATGCAGAAGCTTAACATGTCTGAGTACAGACATCTACAAATGAAAAAGGCTGAGAAGCCTGACTATCTACCAGATCCTGCCGAGGGCACAAGATCATAGCTGAGGTATCAAGCTAAACGTCGAAGTCCACACGGAACTACTAGCGAGACTGACGTCTCTCTGCAAAACATAAAATAGGCAAACGTGAGTACAAATGTACCTAGCAAGACTTACATCAGAACTAACTACATATGCATCATTATCAACAAAGGGGGGTGGTGGAGTTTAACTGCAGCAAGCCAGCTTTGACTCGGTGGCTATCCTAAACTATGACTGCAAGTAACTCTTTTGAGGTGGCGCACATGAGTCCACATATTCACCATATCAATACACCACTATGGATCCGCTCCCGTCTCCCTACGAGAAGGCCATCCATAGCACTCACGCTTATCTTGCGAGTTTTAGAGTATCCACTTTCACTTGTCTATGAACTGTATAGGCAACCAAGTAGTCCTTTACCGCGGACGCACCTATTCGGATAGATGATGTTAACCCTGCAGGGGTGTACTTCTTCACACACGCTCTCACCACTTATCGCCGTTTACACGACCTGTACTCGGCAACCTTCAAGCGGAAGCCCAGCGAGGGTGTCGGCCACGGCCTACCTAAACACTCAAGTCTCTAGTCCAGGTTTATCGCCTATTCAGGTTCCATCCGCAGGGAGTCCGGCCGAGGTTTCCACATACGGCCCCGAACAATGTGTACAGGGTTCCGAGACACCAAACGGGCGCCCGGCATGCCCGGCCACGTGCCTACCACATCACAGCCCACCCCTCGGGTCAGCGCTGCACACGGCCTCCAGCATACTACAAACACCATAAACTACTTGCAACTCCTGGACAGAGGACAAGGGTGGATAAGAAGTCGAGAGGGTCCATTAGTTTTGGGCCCAATGCATGGTAGTAGTTGAATCTTAAATCACACATACAGATCTCAGTGCTTAAGGACGGTTCCAATGAAACAACCCACCATGTACTCCTACATGGCCTCTCATCGATACCTTTACCAAATCGTGTTCACACACTTAGCTCACACCCAGTAGGACATGTTCATCACCATTCCAATTCATCCCCGATGAATCAGACCTGACTCAACTCTAAGCAGTAGCAGGCATGACAAACAAGCATGAATTTGTAGGCACATCAGGGCTCAAACAACTCCTACTCATGCTAGTGGGTTTCATCTATTTACTGTGGCAATGACAGGTCATGCAGAGGAAAAGAGGTCCAGCTACCGCAGCATGTAACAGTTGAATCGATGTTGTCCTAATGCAGTAAAAGAGAGCAGGAGCGAGAGAGTGGGATTGTATCGGAATGAACAAGGGGGTTTTGCTTGCCTAGCACTTCTGAAGATGATATAGCTCTTCATCGGTGTCATCGAACTCATCACCGGAACATACGTCTACCGAGGGGGAACAACCACCAGCAAACACAGAAAGAACACAATCAATGCAATGCACAATATGATGCATGATCATGACATGTCAATATGCTATGATTTGAGCTAATGCAGCTAAGAACAGAAGGGTTTGAGTTGATTTGAACCAAAGGTTCAAATTCAAATTCAAACTAAGAACTTATAAAGTGCATTATCATGTTTTGATCTAAACAGCAAGGTTAAGTTGTTTAAACATGCATGAAACCAGTACAGATGGATAGATTGGATTTTTCTGATCATTTTTCATATATAAATCTTTTCAATCTGAGTTATAGATTGTTTTCTATGATTTTTAGAAGTTTTGTGCATTTTTTGGAATTTATAAATCATTTCTGATTTATTTTAATTCCAGAAAGGCTTTACTGCATCAGCACTGTGTCAGGGTGATGTCAGCAAGTCATCTAGCGAGTCCAGGTCAAACCTGACCAGTGGAGTCCACTGGTCAGTGACCCAGTGCATCCTAGGGTCAATGACAGGTGGGTCCAGTCAACAGCCACGTCAGCAAAGTCAACCTGACGTGTGGGCCGGGTGGGTTAGTCTAAGTTAAACAGGGAATAAATCCCGGGGTTAATTAGCGCGTGGGGCCCATTTGTCAGCGACTAATGGGGGTGGTTAATTAGGACTAACGACGCGTTTAGCCGGCGGCTAATCGCCGGCGACCACAGGCCACGGTGGAGGCGTCGGGATTGCTCCTCCGGCGACCAAACGAGTGGTGGAGGGGCTCTGCGTGGAGCTGGTGCTCATCCGCATCCAACGGAGCAAGTGGCAGCGGCTGTGGTGCATTGTACCTGCCAGAGACGAGCTCGCAGCGGCGGCCGGAGCTCGGTCATGTACGGGCGGGGTGCTACGGTGCAAAGCAAGCGAAACGGAGGTGCGGGTTGGGTTACTGAAGACGCTCGGAGCACAACTGAGTGCTCGGACGCGAGAAACAGAAGCTCTGGCCTCGGTTGCGACGTTGCCGGCGGCGAGATGCTTACGGGCACGGCGGCAAGCTAGCCAGGGAAGGTCCGGGGGAGTGAGAGGTGAGGGGAAATAGACAGGGGCTCACGGCGAGTCTTCTGGCGCGGTCGTTGAGCTCTGGGGCGCTTGGGTCGAAGCGAATCAACGGCAATGAACCGTGGCGGCCGAGGGTGAAGACGACGATGGTGGCGATGTTGTAGGGCGCCCGAGGATGTGTGGCTCGTCTGGGATGATGCAGACAACGAGGCGGAGCCGATGGGCTTGGCGGTTGGTCGAGGGACGGCCAGAGAGCGCGATGGCAGTGAGCGGCGGCGATGGTGGTGATGGGCGTGCTCGGTGGGTGAGAGGGAGAGCGGTCCAGGGAAGGAGGGGGAGGGCAGAGGGGCTCTAGGGCCTCTCCAGGCGTGGGATCAGGGAGAGGGACGGTCTCCAGCGCGAAGCAGGAGGTGGAGGCCTCGGGCGCGCGCGCGTCGACACGCCTCCGCCTACTGGGAGAGGTTGAAGACGGCCACTTCGTCCAGTGGGCTGGGCCACCAGCTGGGCCGCCAAGTGGGCTGCTACAGATAGGCCAGGTAAGCCTACTCTCTCTTCTGTCTTTTCTAATTTTGTTTTGTTTTCTATTTATGCAAATTTGTTTTAATTTGGTTTTCAAACCAAATCACTTTTAAAAATTCTAAAAATAGTTATGGGCACTAAATGAATTATTCCGGAGGCCCTCAACTAATTCCAAAATTGTTGGAGCATTTAAAAATATTTATAGTATTTAAATGCCCCAATTCAAAAACAATATGAGTTAATTCAAAAATCCAGAATGGCCTAAAAATGTGTGCATCATTTTTGACAGAGGTTCTAGACCAATTCAAAAATGATGGACATTTATGAAGGGCATTTTGGGTTCATTGAAAAGATTTTATTTTGACCCTAGTTGAATTCATTTGGTGCTAGGGTTTCAGCAGTCCCCATTTCAAGTTTCTGAGAAATTTAAACATGATGCAACACATGACTAGCTAGCTCAGAGCATACCAGAACTAGGGATGTGACAGCACGGCGGGCATCCGGGGCAAGTACGGCGCGGCCGGCCTCTAGTGCAAGAACGGCGCAGACGGCCACAGCCCACTCTTGGTGAGGAATGGGGGTACTGACAAGACGTGTACCCAGCAGCGACGCCCTGTCGAGAGCTGGCAAGTGTCGATGGATCCGCTCTTGCTGTGCGGCATGCCGCGCCTCTCGCTCCGTGGCCCTCCAACGGTATCGCTATGCAGCAAGCCGCTGCCTATCGGCGGGGACGCGCCTAGCTTGCTCTGCGACACGCCATCGATCATGTTGTGCGGCGAGCTGCGGCCTCTCAGTGCTGGCATGCCTATCTTGATCCGCTGCGCTGAAGCGCCATGGGCCAAGGGTCTGCTCAACCCTAGCGATGACGTACATCACGGCATCGTCCATCGCATTGCCGGGAGCGCCTCGGCCTCGATGGGCCGTAGCGCCTTCTCGTTTTCCTCGTTGAGGAGGTTGATGGCAGGGGTGGCGCTTTGGTGGGTTGGCATGCTTGGAAAAGGTGGATGTGCGACAGGCTGCGCTTGTTGCCTCCGTGCGTCGCACGCCGCCTAGGTTTATGCGTAATATCGCTGAGTGGCGGCGGGAAACCGGTGAGGAAATGGTGGGAAACGGTGGTGTGTTCATAAAATGCCATCAATTAATGGAAACTTAGCATAGAAGGAACATCGAGCTAGCACGACGCGTGCGGGCACATTGCTCACCCAAGGCTATGATCCATATACTTGTGTGCCCAACAGAGCACACTATTCACAGTAAAGAATATTGTTCCGTATGCTGTATATCGCACACATCTTGATCTGGATGACCGTTTCTTTTGTGTTGCCTAATCACAAACAGTTAAGCCGAGTGAACTGTATGCCGTATATCGCACACACCTTCATCTGGCCACCCGTTTCCGTTGTTCCGCCTCATCACAAACAGTTTATCAAATTGAACGGTATGTCGTATATCACACACGCCTTCATCTGGGTGCCCGTTTCAGTTGTTTTGCCTCATCACAAACAGTTCATTGAACTGAACCATATGCCCCGCATTGCACACATAACTAAAATCTGAACCGTGTTTGATGCCTCCGCCATCGCAATCATTTTGCATCTTTTTTGACGGTTTTTTTACATCCCCGTTTGCGATTAATGCACCATACACAATTTCGTCAAAGGGTCTCTAATCGTATTGTCGCGTTAGCAGCATCCTGCAGTAGTGTATCATCATTCTTGGATGTCTTGTATTCATTTTATAGCAACTTTATATCACTTTTTGGGACTAACCTATTGACATAGTGCCCAGTGCCAGTTGCTGTTTTTTACTTCGCAGAATATCTAGACCAAGTGAAGTCCAAATGCCACAAAAAATTTTGGAGATTTTTTCTGGACCAGAAGACACCTTGTGGGCCAAGGAGCCCAGGCGCGCCCAGGGGGGTTGTGGCCCCCATGGAGGTCTCCTGCACTGCCTCTTCACCCTATAAATTCCCAAATATTCCAGAAACCCTAGGGGAGTCGACGAAACACAATTCCAGCCGCCGCAAGTTCCAGAACCATGAGATCCAATCTAACACCATCACAGAGGGGTTCATCATCCTCATTGGTGCCTCCCGGATGATGCGTGAGTAGTCCACCATAGACCTAAGGGTCCGTAGGTAGTAGCTAGATGTCTTTCTCTCTCTCTCTTTTGATTCTCAATACAATGGTCTCTTCGAGATCTATTTGATGCAACTCTTTTTGCGGTGTGTTTGTTGGGATTCGACGAACTTTGAGTTTATGATCATATATATATCCATGAATATTATTTGATTCTTCTTTGATCTCTTATATGCATGATTAGTTATAGCCTCGCATTTCTTCTTCGAATCTTTGGTTTAGTTAGGCCAACTAGATCGATTTTTCTTGCCATGGGAAGAGGTGCTTTGTGATGGGTTCGATCTTGCGGTGTTCCTTCCCAGTGATAGAAGGGGCAGCAAGACATGCATGTATCATTGCTATTAAGGATAACAAGATGGGTGATATTCCAACATGAATAGATCTCGTCTACATCATGTCATCATTCTTATTGCATTACTCCGTTTCTCCATGAACTTAATACATGCATGCTGGATAGCGGTCGATGTGTGGAGTACTAATAGTAGATGCAGAATTGTTTCGGTCTACTAATGTTGGACATGATGCCTATATATTCATCATTGCCTTGGATAACGTCATAATTATTCGATCTTCTATCAATTGTCCAACAGTAATTTGTTTACCCACCGTGTGCTATTTCTCGAGAGAAACCACTAGTGAAATCTACCCCC